>NC_051231.1:13577500-13840000 GCF_015220715.1 Pygocentrus nattereri
AGAACCATTTTTTTTACTTAGGAACCCTTGAAGAACCATCTTTTTAAAGAGTGCATAATATTTAGCTTGATAGTTGTATGGATTGTACTTTTAAAAAAGGTCCTTCAGATTGATAGAGAATGTACTGTAAATGGTTCTATATGAAACATATAGAACATCAAACCTGTAACAGTAGAAGAACCACTTTTGGTACTATACAGAATCTTCAAGAAGGTTCTACATAGAACCATATTAAACATACACACTTCATCACTCTGAATAACTCTTTAATAATGGAAAAGGATGTTTGAGTGTTCAGGGTTCTATATGGAACCATTTTTTGCAAACCTATTTCCAAAAAAGTTGGGACACTGAAAAATGTAAATAAAAAGGCAATGTGCAAATAATTGAAACCCTATATTTCATTGGAAATGCTTCAAAGACAACATCAAAATAATTGGTAACAGGTCAGTAACATGATTGGTTAAACACAAGCATCTCAGAGAGGCTGAGTCAGAAGTAAAGACGAGGAAGAGTTCACACCTCTGTGAAAGACTGCATGAGCAAATAGTGCAACAATTCAGGAATAACGGTTCTCAACATAAAATAGCAAAGAACTTTTGCTCTTCATCATCTACAGTACATAATATCATATGTTTTGGATGACATTCAGATGATATCTTTTTCAGGAAAGGCCTTAATTATTTCAATGTCAACCCACATTCTGCATGTATTACAGCAGTGTCGCTCCGTATTAAAAGAGCCCAGGGGCTAAACTGACTTGCCTGCAGTCCAGACCTGTCACTGCTGAAAACATTTGTTTTTATTTACGTTTTGCAGTGTCCCAATTCGGAAATGGGGTTGTATTACGTCTGTAATAAAAGATGCAAACCTTAGACACAAATCATCCTTAGTCAATAAAACTGTAAATTGTGTGAATTAGATATTTTGACAAACTGTTCCTAAGAACATTTTTTAGATATGCCTGAAGCCCTCAAGCCTGCCCCTACAAACATCCAAACACACACACACACACACACACACACACACACACACACACACACACACACACACACAAGCGCACACACACACACACACACACACACACACAGACTGACACATGATTAGTTGCATGTAATTTGAATCAGGCTCTGTGGCATCAGGAGTATATTTGAATACAGAGAGCTCAGGTGAGGTTGAACTCCTATGTTGTGCACCTGCTTTGCTGCTTTTATTGGCCAATGACAACAAATGTTCCTGAATATTGCTGTTTGTGTGCCATATATTAATAAATGTTTTAATAAAAACAGAGTGGCTGCATTGGGTCCACTAAGGTCCAGTTTTGAGATCTAGTTTTTCTATGTGGCAAAAATTTGTAATTATACATGTTTAAATAAGCCTTTTTTATTCATCAGAATTAAACAGGCTGTTTAGCTCCGTTACAAAGAGTGCTTTTTGAATGAGGCACAATACAGGACAACCAATTACAACAGCACATATACGCTAGCAGATCTTTGCCTGCAGATTATGTCTGGTGGGTCATACTTGTTGAACAGGTGATTGTTGACCTTGATCTTGCTGCTGGCTTTGAAATCATCTGGAAGCAGCATGACAGGTACAGGCACCTGGGAGAGGTCATTCACCTGCCGAGGGGAGATGGATTAGTCAGCACTGTTTCTTTAAGCACTACAGATAAGCAATGTTATGCACATGAGCCTAAGGTCACCATGCTGTGGAACAGTTGAACTGTGTTCTCTAGAGTGATGGAGCTCCATCCAGTGCCTTTGGGATGAGTTGGGGTGACATAGAACTGACCATCCAACATCAGTACCTGGCTTCACTAATGCTCAATCGAATCCCCACAGTAATGTTCAACATCTAGTGTAAAACATTCCCAGAAGAGTAAAAGCTGTTACTCTAGCTCAAACTCACTATTAATACCCTTCATTTCAGAAGAAACACTGTAAGTAAATGTAATGGGCAGGTGCTGATAGCAACCATCAAGCTGTAATTAAGTGGTTCCCAATGGCAGTCCTGCAGACCCCGCACTCCCCTCATTTACTTTACACCTGACCCCCATTGGAAGCTCATTCCTGCCAGGTACAGGACAACACATAAGACCTTTTGTTCTTCTCTGTTTCTGACAGCACTATGTCATAATTTTGACATAGTATCTTGAAATAATTACTTATTTTCTAAAAATACTGACTTAGTCAAAATAAAACAACTTAGTATCTCAAAACATTGACTTACTATATTGAGATGGCATTATCTTATAATTATGATTCACTTTCCCAATTAATTTCCTCAAATTGAATCACTTATTTTGACATAGCCTCTCATCATCTTTAGAAAATCAGTCATTATTACAAGATATTGTCAATATTTAAAGACAATGTGTCATTCAAGACACTAATTCAGCATTTTGAGAAGAGCAGTCATTATTTCAAGACATTAGGTCACCATTTTGATAAAATAGTCATTATTTCTAGATATTAGACCACGATTTCTATATTATAGTCAATCATTTCTACAAAGGTATTCAATATTTCAAGATATTAGGTCAAAATTTCTAATATCTAATAGGTCACTATTGTGACATGTAATTCAATATTTTTCAGTATTTAAGTCATTATTTTCAGAAAATTAGTAACTATATCCAGATGCTAAAAGTATACAATATTTTGAGAAATGTCATTATTTTGAGATACTTTGTCAATATTGTGAGAAAAGAAGACCTTATTGTGAGATACTTAGTCAACATTTTGAGATAATAATTAATTTTTAAAAATAATTAGTCAATATTTTGAGAAAGCAGGTCATTATTGTGACATGGTAAGTCAATATTTTGAGTAAACTACTAATTATATAAGTCTTTATTTTGAAAGAAAATAGAAATTATGTCAAGACACTAAGTCAACATTTTGTTATTGTTTTGAGATCAATAGTCTTTTTGTTTGAGTGTTTTTAGTCAATATTATGAGATACTTGGTCAATATTTTGAGATAAGAAGTAATTATTTAGAAATACCTGGTCAATCTTCTTCTTCTTCTTCTCGAGTTAATAAGTCATTATTTAGAGATATTTGGTCAACATTTGGAGATAATAAGTCATTTTCTTGAGATACTTAGTCAACATTTTGAGACATATCATTATTTTAAGATACTTGGTCAACATTTTGAGAGAATAAGTCATTTTTTATACTTGACACAGTTACACAGTTGTTTTTTTCTGTTTTCAGTGGGCTTCCATATGAACCAGCACATCATGTTGTTAATTAGTTAAGGAGTTGAATCAGGTGCACTCTAATGAAGGAAACGTGCACAGTGTTGGGGGGTCCACAAGCTCCTGCATTACTTTCTGTTTAGAGAGAGAGGATTGAAAGGGCGACTCACCGTGTGATTTATCCCCCACATAAAGACACTAAGGACCGGGTCGCTCACTCTCAGCACCTCAACCTTCTGCTGCACAAAATGCTTTTTCTTGCTTTTGGTCCGGGAAAGTTTGAAGGCAGGATTCAAGACGGCAGCCGACTTACTGGGGGAAGCCATGACCCTCAGCACTGAGATGGTCAGAGGACGTCAGTTACTGACTGAGTGAGCTACAGAACAGACCAGCCTTCAGCAATATCAGCATTCTTCAGAAGATCTCTGAGCTAATCCTTACTTCTTCTGTTCCTCTGTGACTGAAAAGCCAGGCGGCAGCTCAGCTCAGACATCTCTCAGTGAAATGTGAGGATAGAGGACAGTCAGCTCAGGTGAGTGCTGGTGGGCGTGTTCCCCTCAGAGCTCAGCCTCACGTTTGGTGAAAAGTCATTTATTCATCAAGAAGTTGAGGCTGTAGAAGATCCAGAAGCACTATAATGTAAAAGTGCTGGTTGGACAAGAAGAAAACCAGCGTATGGTTTTTCTGCTATGAACTGAGTCACTGTTGAGGCTTTGGAATGTCACTTCTGTGTCTTTTTTTCCGGAGAGAAAAATGCTAGGGTCATTTGATCTACACGTGACTCTCTCGCTCTCTCGCTCTCTCTCTCTCTCTCTCTCTCTCAGGCTCTAGGTAGAACCCTGTTGAGCTTTTAAGGCTTGATGTTATTTGCCTTTGAAAAACCACAGTATGCTTCATTTGGTTTTGATGCAAAATCTACTTTGATCAATGATGTTGGTTTGATGGGTTTACTATATCATCATGAACATTATATAATATCTACTGATAAACATATATACTTCATTCCAACCACCTCCTTGTTTCTACACATTTTCTGTTTTATCAGCTCCACTTAATATATAGGCACACTTTGTAGTTTTACTGTAGTCCATCTGTTTCTCTGCATTCATTTTATCATGTTCTTCAGTGGTCAGAACCCCCACAGAGCAGGTATTATTTGGGTGGTGGGTCATTCTCAGCACTGCAGTGACACTGACGTGGTGGTGGTGTGTTAGTGTGTGTTGCACTGGCGTGAGTGGATCAGACACAGCAGTGCTCTCATCTAAAATAGTAACTCTATTACATTTAGTTTTATATACAGTTTCATATATCAGTTCATTAATTATAATGAACTTGAATATCAAAATTAGGGAAAATCATATTTTAAAGCCATTCATGGTGGAAGGATACATGCCTGCCAAAAATTCTTGTGTTATTTCAGCTTTTCCACTATTTTACCATCATTAACATTCTATATAAAACTCAGAGGACACATGTAGGTTCCCTGGTGGCTTTGGATAATAAATAAAATGTCTATCTCTGTGTTGTAGTCATGGTGACCCCTGGTTCCTATCACCACCACTGTAAAGGAATCTGAACCATTTCACACCAAACCACTCTGAATAACAGTCTGAAAAATCTGTTCCCCTTTTAGTTCTCTTGCATCATCTTATAGACGCCATTATTAACATTTGGCTAACTACCTTTGCAATGAATATGTTCAATGAATATGAACCTGGCGCACTTTTCAGACATAAATAGCCCATTTACAGTAATAAAAAACAACGTCCTCTGCACTTTTCATTACAGCACTTTATTGACAGTTACGTCAGATATTTTAAGTACAAACAAAACAAAACTCCATGAAAATGTTCATAGATGAAGAACCAAACCATCAAATGTTGAAAATCACAGACTTTAGTTCCTTATTAGCATTAATGTGATCCCCCAAAAGCTGCGGTTTGAACTTTAGAAAAGATAAATAATAACAAATACGTAAAAAAAGGAAAGATCAATAAATAAATGTCTTGACTTTTTAAGTTAGGAATACATACTGTAAGAAAATAGGCTATACAAAGTTTCTCTCATCTGGAAAACTGAGAATAATGATGCATATAAAAGTTTGTGTGTTATATAGAACATATTAAATATATGTACAGATGTATAAAAAATTAGCCCTAATTTGATCATGTCTGTGAGAAGAGGTTCTTGGTAAAACTTGATTTTAGGACATATATATTTTGATAATGTACATATTTTGATGTGTTATTTGAACGCAGCCTTTCGGATCTTTCAAGATTTAAGAGTCATAAATAATATAATAAGTTAACGTCATGCAATTTTGGACCATTTAAATGAATTTGTACATCGTTACATTTTAACACTGTATTAAAGGCCGCTGGAGCTGTCAAATTAAGCCAAATAAGAAAAAACTAATGACAAATACAGAGATAGAAGAACACAAGGGAGATAAACAGACATCAGTTCTCTCTGTGTAGTGCTGATGGAAGCTAACTACTGAGGTATGTTGTTAAGAAAATAGATCTTTTGCTGTGAATTGTGGGTAGTCATTACTTATATGAGGGTCTCAACAAAGATTTTAGTGGGATCCTGTACCATGGGCCCCAGTGTGATTGCACTCTGTGATCTGCCCCTAACCCCCAAGTTATGCCACAGAGAACATTTTAGATAAGATGAAAGAACTGAACTTGAATTTGAACCACTTTGAAATCTGTCCTGAAGGAATTACTGTGATCTGTGTATATTAGAAAAGTGGAAGTCCAGTAGGCCCACTAGAGGGCATCATAGGACCTAAAAATGAGCCCTGTCTTACTGTCTGGTTCAATGTGTAGCAAGAAAACAATGAATACACCCGTCTGTCTCATCATCCCCCCATTAAAGTCCTGTGTTGTAATGTTGTTCAGACTTGACTTGAATCTCTACACGACCGTCTCAAGCACCACTGCAGGCAATAGAACCGTCATCTCTGGTGCGTGATAGAACTTTGACTCCTTTCTCATCTACACACCAACACTGGCCGCGCTGCATGCCCCGCGATGACCAACACTGTGAGGGAAAAGAGAACATTCACTCAGATTTACATCCAGGGCATTACATGCTGTTGCTGTCAGTGAAAGCTCTTATTTATAAAATGGCACCTGCACAGGAAAAGGAATAAATGATTAATAATGTGCATAAAGGAGTTAAATCCAGGCTTCGGTTCTTTAATGCAGTAAGCAGAGTTTTTTGAGCTTATTGTAATGATCTAAAGGGCCCATATCCTATATTTGTTCTTGTATTTTATTGTTTGTGTGGGTTTATGTATCAAAAACAGCCGTAAGTAATTTGTACATGGCCATTCTCCAACCAGGCTTTTCTTTATTAAGGCTGTTTTATCATGGTTGCCTTTAGATACAGCCGATTGCAAAAGGCTGATTGAATGAATTTTTGTTGATTTTCTAAGTGAAAATAAGTTAACACATCCTCTACAGAGAAATTTGTGTGATTCCCCCTTTGACAAATCACTGTGACTTTTAACATGAAGTTTCACAGGTGTACCATTCGCTCCCTAGTCTATACAGTCCACATACGGGGATTAAACTACTAAAAACGGCCTGTTTTTGAATGAACTGTTTTTGTGATGTCTCAAAAAAACTTATTTACATATACCCAGAGTGATTCAATGAGTGAACGAATGAGGTACAATACATGGCAGCCAATCAGAACCAAACTCATTTACATAGAGTTAAATAAATGATGACAATAAATGATTGTCCTGAAAATGTATTTATCATTTTAGATGATGTACTAACTTATTTTCACACAGGAAATAAACAAAACATGTCAAAAGTATATAGGAGCAAACAGTTTGCTGACCTTGCCATTAAAGGGGTACTCCACTGATTTTTCAAAAATTTTAAATAATAAAAGCTACACTGTGTAAGTTTGTGTGATTTGGAGCCCTCTCTGGTGGAAATGTGTAATTGAGCATGTTGAAAGAGAATTCAGTGAAAGTTTGATGAAGGCGTATGTTCTCTGTAGAGGATGTGTTAGCTCATTTTCAAAAAAATAAAAATAAAACATGCAATTAGATGTGTAATATAGTGTAAAATGTTCCGATGACTAGTATCTGCTGCGACTTCTTGTATACAGTTGTAGTCTCCGAATCAACTGACCTGTTTCCTCCTGAAGAAGCCTTTTTTGTCACAGTTGGGGATGTAGATGTCTTGGTCTCGCTGGATTGCTGTGAGGTCAATTCCTTGGAGGACAGAGTTCAGCAGTTTGCGGCAGGGGCCCTACAGAAAGACACAGCACTGTTATCACTGTGTGGGTGTGTTTCATCATTGTATTTGCATTTTAATTCTCATACAATCCCATTGTGAATATGAGAAATGCAACATTAGGCTTCTCTGTGGTCTCAATACATGCACTACACCTAATCTTGGGCGAATGTTCATTGCTGCATCCGTTCAAACACTGTGAGGTAAGAATTATTACCTTTTCACTGTTGTGACTGATTGACATCCAAGACTCTGAAAACAGAACAGAAATATGGTTCATTCTGGAAAAAAAAACTCAGTGACTTATTGTCACTACTAAATTTGACCCAGGGTGTACAAACATTTGCACAGTTTTAAGCAGGTGAGAAATCTTTGCAGAAAGTGTTTATTTTCTCAGAAAAAACACATATTATAACATTTGAAGACTTTCATTCCAAAGGGCTGGACCGGGTTTAGAAGAATAGCTATCAAGAAAAACACCTTTTAATTCCTTTATTAATTAATTAGGCTATTATTTATTAAGGTAGTATTATTTAAAACAGATAATTAGATCTCTCTCTCTCTCTCTCTCTCTCTCTCTCTCTATATATATATATATATATATATATATATATATATATATAGAGAGAGAGAGAGAGAGAGAGAGAGATCTAATTATCTGTTTTAATATATATATATTTAATATATATATATATATACACCTTTTTAATGTAGTTTAATGTAGGTTTTAGTTATTATATTTTCACTTTATATTCTGTCATGTTATGCATGATGTACATAACTTTCCATTCCATTTTAAGTGACTATGACCTACTACATATATGAAAGGTGTTCGATAAATGAAGTATTGCTAGTATTACTTATTATTATTACATAATAATATACATATATATGATCTTTACTGAGCATTGCCTGTTATATTTTCCATTCTTTAATGCAGAAATAAATTATTTATAATCTTTTCGACCAACAAAATTCATTAAAAAAAAAAAAACTAAATGCATAAGAAAGTTACAGGGTAAATACAGATGGTTAGGAAGGCTAATTGAACAGTTTGTACCAAAACTCTTTCAATTCCATAACATAAGCCACCAGGCTCTTATTCATTTTCAACAGAAAATCATTTTGTCATTAGCTTTAACTCTTCTCAGGATTTTGACCCCAGGGAGACCTTGTTGAGGTTAGTAATCTTACCTGTGGGTCGCACTGTCTCGATGCTGGTCTTGATGCTCCTGCAGACCCCTCTTCCCTGGAGCAGTGCCTGAAGAGGGCTTTGGTCTCCTTCTGGAGGCATGCACCGAAGACCCCTTCCGCATGCTAGCGTGTAAACCCCACAGGGTTCTCCTAATGCTAGCACAGTTGTGCTCTCATCCCTGGACGGAGGAGCAGCTACATGGCCCTTCACAATGGAACCCTGGCAGGATGGGCAGATCTTCCTTCCTTGAGGAACGAGGGAGTAGCAACCATACAGATGGAGTTGTATGGTGAGCAGAAGTGTGAGCATGTCATGAAGAGAAGGCATGTCTGTCCTGTTGAAAGCACCTGAGATGTAGGAAAGCACTTGTCCTTCTTCAGTTCAGGAGCCTTAAGAACCTCTGAGTGGAGTGCACCGTACGACGGTGGTGTGAAGATGAGTGAGTGAGTGGCTGCTGTGGAAGCCTGCAGCCTCAACAGCTTTTAAAGACCTGAGACGTTGAGGTAGGAGGGAATTCGATGAGAGGTGGCATGCTGAGATGTAGAGGTGGAGTCACACAATTGAAGGCAATCATATATGAAGTTCACTCCCATTTTTGCATCACCTCCACACACACTCCTCTCTGCTCTGAATTTATGGCAGTTTTATACAGTTATTGTTTTACCCCTGTTTGTATTGGTAGTGTTTGCTGGGAGAGGAGTTGAAGTCATCTGCCCTTTGGGTGTGTTAAAACTTTGATTTATAGTCGATTGTCCTGAGATTGCACAGCGTTAGACCAAACATGCACTTTGCACGTAATTAGAAGCAATCGCACACATACATTACTGGTCAAAACTTTGGACACATCTCCTCAGAGGAGAGTTTCCTCACTTTTACTGTTTTGCACATTTTATGATGACAGCCAGGAGACTGGAGGAAAATAATGAAGTAACACATGAGGACAAAAACAATGTTGAAAAAAAAAGAATCTAGATTCATTCAGAAATTAGCCTAAGACTGAGTTGCATTAGTAAATGTTCTCTTAAGCAGCATCAAAAGGAAAGATCTGAGATGTTTTTCAAACTGGACTGAAGAAGATACACATTTGCAGAGACCTTCTTACTGGCGAAAAAGCTTTAACATTCCATTTTGCCACAACTAAAACAATCCCTGACTGTCATTTTTGAGTTCTGCTCAAATTAGCCAAAACGGTCTCTACCAAAAGATCTGGTAAAGTTTCGGTAGTTGAACAAAATTCAAAAATGCAGCCAGTACATGGCCAGCAAACACAGCTTTGAACAGAAGAACACATATAAAATCATCATATTTTTCTTTAAAACACAAAAAAGTTGCTTAATTACAAAAAAAATCTGTGTTTCCATAGTGCCAATTAATGTTCCACACTGATTTGCAGACTTTACTTTAAAAAAGTGGAATCTAACTGCTCACCATGTGGCCACGAGGGACAGGGATGCAGCCTCGCGTCCTGATCTGCAATGTTGAGAGTCAGAGTTACACACACAAGAAATATCAATGCCATATTATGATTCATCTCATCTTCATTAGAGAAACATGAATGTGTTTTCCATTATATATCAGCTACTTTTATTTTTTTATTTCTCTTCTTTTTCATTTATTTAATTGCCAGTCAAAACAGTCATTATGTACAATATATGAATTTTTTAGAAAGTTACACAACAACAAAACACACACACACACAAACACACACGCACACACACACAAACACACCCACACACACACACACACACACACACACACACACACACACACACACACATTTTCTAAGCCGCTTATCCTTCTGGGTTGCAGGGGGAGCTGGAGCCTATCCCAGCAGTCATTGGGTGGAAGGCAGGATAACAACTAAATATAACTTTTTAAAATTCTTTACCTTTATTCCAGCTTCCATTCTTCTTAGGAGACTAACTTTCAGTTTCTCAAAGAAATCTACAGACACACCTCCAATGTTCAGTCTTAGAAGTTGGTTGATTATTTTCTGAAGTAATCAAACACATTCAGTGATGTTGAGGTCTGGACTCTGAGGTGGTCCGTCCATTGTTCAGCTTCTTTGTTTGATGTGTTTGTCTCATGTTCTCAGTGAGGTTTCTTGACAGCTACACATCCTTTCAGACCCATAGCGCTGAGTTGTCTTCTCACAGTGGAAGGATGGATAGAAACACCTGTGGATGTTTTCAGATCTGAAGCAGCTTGATTTTCTCCTCTCTCTCAAAGATGAAAGCTTTAAAGGCTGTTTATCTGATGGGGACAGTTTTGTGTCTACCAGGTCTTCCAGGTGATTATTAGGAGGCACATTTTCTCTGTAGCTTTTAATACATTTTTGAATAACTCCTTCCTTTTGCATATCTCTTGAAAAATGAATAGTTTGTATTTGATGGCTCTGTGGACTGGAAGTTAAATAAATGAAGGATGTTTTGTCGCCTTACCAACGGCACACAGCCTTTCATTTAGAATGGCCTTCAGAGCCACATGCTAAAGTGAGTTTGTGCCATTTCAGTTTTCCCATTCTTACTTTTTCCTCTGTAATTAAAGTCAGATTGTGCAACAACAGGCTGTGAATAACTAATACTACCCTGTGACCCTGTGTGCTGTCATGTACATAAATGTGTTGGAATGAACAGTCATCCATTACAGCTATGACACGTGCTTCTAGAATGTGTTGGAAAGGCACTTATCAATGGCTGTTTGTGTCTGAAGTTGTCATGGTAGAGCCACGTTTATTAGATCCAAAAGTAAGTCAGAGTGTGTCATTTTCTGGAGAAACTGATTTGGCATGACACGACATGTTTTGTGCCCTCAGAGCAACTGTACCGGAAATAGCACCTAATTGTTACAAAGCATCTTGGTATGATGGTACAGTAATGCAGGATGTTGGGAGGGAGAGCTGAAGATATGCGTAATGCACTGTAAATCCACTGATTTTACAGAATTTCTGCATAATTCAATCGCTGAGATATAAACAAAGTCATTCAAACTTACCAACTCAGATTTCTTTACAGTGGTGATGAAAGGAACCAGGGTTCTCCGTGCTATATTCCTTTTACCTGTCTATCAGATTATTTTACCTCACAACACTTGTACACATGCACACTTCCATCATGAATAGCTCAGAAAAAAAGACATTTTTGTCCAAAATCTTCTCAAAACTATTGGAAAACAATGTCTCAGTTATCAGGCACTGTATTCATAACCATTTCATGTAATAACGTTCTGTGAGGGAACTTTTAGAGGTGGATGTGTGGCTCCTATCACCACCGCTGTGAAGAATTGACTCATATGTTCACGCTCAAAAAGAAGGTCCCGCTCAATGTTTAGGTCTCAAATGCAAAATCAATATTATACTGATGAAGATACGATGACAATAGCAGATAATTCACTCACATCCTCAGACGACACATCCTTCACCAGGTTTAGACTATTTCTATTAGACTATTTCTATTTCAGTCATCAGATTCATCCACTTGGGGAAGGGGTCTGAAACAACCCATGTTCTTCTGCACTTTGCAGGCCTTTACATATGTCCACCAGAGAGGTCTCCAAATCCCCTCTGTCATCAAATAGTGTGTACCTGTATAGTTACTGTAAAGATGTGTGCAGAGACATTGTTGATTTTCTAAGAGTAAACAAGTTGTTCTAAGTTCTAAGTGTAGCACATCCTCTACAGAGACACACTTCTGCACATTTAATACACACTTTCTCATATCATAAAATGTGGTGCTTCACAGCAAGAAGGGTTTGGGTTTGATTCCCCAGCCGGGCAACCAGGGTTCTTCTGTGTGGAGTTTGCATGTTTTCAGTGTATCTGCATGGGATTCACAAGGTGCTCTGGTTGCTTCCCACAGTCCAAAGACATGCGGTCAGGCCAGTTGGAGATGCTAAATTACTCCTAGGTGTGAATGGGTCTGTGTGCCTGCCATGTAATGGACTAGTGGCCTGTCCAGGGTGTTTCCTGCCCTCTGCCCAATAAGCACTGGGATAGGTTTCATCACCACCCACAACCCAGGAGAATAAGAGCCTTGGATAATACTCAGCAAATAAATAAAAATTCCTTTTTATTTTGTTCATATGTAATATATTCTCATCTTGTGCTGCCTTTCAATGTAAATATCTTCAGCAGTTTTGTGGATTGTGGATAATTGTTTATTGATAGGCTGCATGAGCCAAAATAAGCAAATTTACCATCATTCTCACACATTCATAAGCACGGCACATTGGAAAAGTTTCCAACTGATCCACCCCAGCAACGAGGTTCTGTTTTCAGAGGCGGTGCATTAATCTTATTCCACCCACCTGCCCTGTCTACATCCCGCTTCCAAACACTCCTCTTTACGTTGGCACAGCCTCCCTCCATTTCTACACTGGTGCAATAAACCATAAATATAAGCCTTTCTGAAAAAATTTTGAATTATTTACAATTATTGGCCTCTGTCAAAACTACCCGAACAGTCTCTGGATGTTACATTTACTTGCTCTCTTCTTTTTTCCCCTCATGATGTGTCTTGTGAACGCCTTGTTATTAAATGACGCAACTAGATTTCCCTGAGGGGACAGCGCAGACATGCAATAATGTATCTTTATGCACGTCGAAGATTTGGGAAGTATATCTGGGCCATCGGGTTTCTGTCTTCTACTTTTGGCCTGTGAGATAGAAAGGGCTTCATGTTGGCTGGACTAAGACATTTCCTTCCAGATGTTGGCTAAAATGTCTATGGACAGTCGCACCCAACTGATGATTAACAGCGTACTGTAGCATTGGATCAGCATATTTGGCTGGATTCAGCCTACACACTTAAGTATAAATAGCCTCGATCAAAAGAGTATTAACTTTGGACTGATCCACACTAATATATCATGTGCCAAATGACTGTAAAACATAATCTGAAAAGCTCTGCAGTACAAGATTGCAGTCTAAAGTTTCAAGGCCCAAGTAACTGGATCACAAATTTGAGCTGAAGAGGTTTTTATTTATTTAGTTTTTGGCTATTGATATCTAATCATTTGAAGTTATAATATTAAAGTTACAATTAATAAATTCACAATTAACATGTAACTGATGATGCATGACAATGAAAATTGTTGGCCGAAGCCAAAATTTAGGACACACGCACAAACATGTTAAAATTACTACAGTATGTTGGCTACACACTTAAAAATGCTGGTTCTTTAAGGGCTCTTTAGTAAAAAAGATGCTTCTATATAGAATGATGAACACAAGTCTACTCAATCAAATGGGGAAACAAAATTCATTAAGCCACGTTTTTTAGATAATGAAACTTGATTTGTTTCTGTGAGTGCTGGCCAATAAAATCAATGCATTCTCTGCCCAAGATCTGCTTTCTTTTCTTAGCCCTCTAATCACTGCGTAGCAACCATTGCTATTCTCCATTGCCTCAAGCATTCAGTTCATTATTAGCGTGCCAGTGTGTACCTGTAGGACGTTTAAATGTAAGATTCCATCCCTGGTAGAGTATACTGTTTTCTACCCATCCAAAGCCAAAAACAATTTTTAAAAATGCTGTCGTTATCAGTTTTCTGCGAACTTGGTATTTACAGTCCTTTTTTATTGCAAAAGCAGACATTGTCTTTGTGAAAATGTCAAAGCAAACTTCTAACATTACTTCAGTGCAACATTACTGAGTCACAGGTAAGACATGAATGGGCCCCAAACATTTTTCATGCCCACCGTGACAATATTATTTAGCCTGATAGTTAGATTTCGTTTTTTTTTAAGTTGGTGTCTGCACATATTAACTGACCCATTTTGTCTCAGTCATGTCGGCTTCTGAGTCTGAGACGCCAGTGTGCTTTAGTCTAGCATGATTTAAACTATGTTTTATGGTTTACTGTGTTTTTTTCCTCATCTTTGTACATATCTGTATGATTTGAACTCGGTAATATTGTCTTCATTGAGCAAGTGTGTGCTTTATAGTGTAGGACAAGGTTTTTCAACCTATGGGCTGCAGACCACCAGTGGGCTGTGAAGCCCCCTCTAGTGGTCTGCAGGCCTGTACTCAGAGGAGACAGTAGTTCATAGTGTGCTAGTAGCCATAAAACCATAAGTAGAAAAAAATGAACTTAATAATTAAAAATATCAGAACCAAATTATAACCAATATAAATATTAATAGGGATGTGTACATCACAAATACATATAGAGACCAATCACAAAGAAGCAGGTTTCAAATTAATCACAAAAATCCTCATAACTAAAGAGACATCTCAAGAGGCAGTGTAAATGATAATGGAGTATTTTCAGTGAAAACCTGATGGATTGCAGCTCCAAATCACAGTCCACATCTACAATTCTACTCATTTTTTCCCCTTTTTCCCCTTTTTTAACATGACCACAACCATACGTTTTTAACTTTATATGTTGTTTTAATCTATCAGCAAATTTTACAAACCTGCTGACAACTGGAATGGATGATCTGATCTTGTTCAGGCCTCAGTTCTCAGGTTCTCTTCAGTGTCAGGGTTTAAGAAAAGGGAAATAAAATTGTAGTTATAAAGCTGATGTTATTTTTCCTGTGGGCCACTATGGTTCATAGTTATATGCAGATGGGCTTTTGGGTGGAAAAGGCTCAGAACCCCTGATGTAAAGTGTCACAGTGCTTTTTGTGTTCATGTGAATCCAGCTTCCCAGATTAATCAGGTCAGATAGTGGACCTCTAGGCTGTAGTGGCATCTGTGGTATATTTTTGGTCGCTTGCTGTTGTTTTGTATCACCATAGAGCTGTAGAGTTGGAACAGTTAGGGCAGTTTGGAAACTCCATTTGTGGCCTACATGCTTTTTCACAGGCCTTTCCAATAATTTATTTCTGCCTACATCCCTAGCCAACTCAAGCTTGATGTGCATGACGAATCGGCCTGAAACCTGATATTTTTTCAGGCAACATTGGTCTTCAGTTGGGTAGCGGACCTCTAGGCTGCAGGGGCATCTACGGCTTTGATGTATCGATGCAAAAGGATGAAAAAAGAATATTTTTTTCACATCCCCACCCACGCCAGTGCACTTTCAGAGTGAGGTCATGGCTCGAGGCTTAATGGCCACTTGTTTTTTTTTGCCTTTTCTGCTCTTGATCTGTCACTGCGCTGATTTCGCCTCCGCAATGATGTCATAATTAATTCTCCCCAGTAGGAAAAAGAGTACGAGTGTCTGTGAGTGACAAAGGGAAAAATTAGCAAGCCCCCTTCGAGTTGATGTTTAAACTCCTTCTGATATCCAAGGAAACCTGCCGTAGATGTGGTATCTCCACAGAACGTCAAGTGTTCCATCATTGTTTATGTGTGTTTGCCTGACAGTGCCTCTTTAAAGTGGTTTGTGTAAATGTTGTTGGCAACCAGCAGCCCACCTGCACCTCTATGGGTGCAGGCCCCTATGCAAACTGGAGTCAGGCTCTGCACCTGCACCCTTCACCTGGGATTACCGCACTTGGCTGAGGGACGGGTGGTGATCTTATAGGAATAACGTACAGCTTTGGAGGAGCTTTATCATCACTGTGAGGCAAGAATAATCATGCAATGATTATCAGTTGTTTGTGACTGAGGGCTTTCTTACCTCATGTTATAAGCTACAGTGGAGCATTTACTGCTTTGGACTGTGTTAAGCCAGGCCTACACTACACAATTTTAATTCTGATATGCCCTTTTAGACATTGGCCATGCTGCTGTGGGAATATGGGAGGCATGGACAGTGGTTCTCGTCAAAAAGTGACCTGAAGTGATCAAGAAAGTGAGCTAAAATCACTTTATTAAATAAACCACACCATATCACCATGCAGTGATATTTCTGGCTTAAACAAAAGAGTCAGCGGGGTCAGAGTGTGTCTGAAGCAGCAGGTTCTCCCGGTCAGCAGTGGTGAGTACCTACTTACAGAGGGTTGAGGATGAACCAGCCATGGCTCAGTGATGTGCAAGGGTATCGTATCTGGTCTGACCCAAAAGAAGGGATATTATGGCACAAAGTCACTCAGGTCTTCACACCTGGGTATCCAAAATGTTGACTAAGGATAAGAGCTGACTGTTCACTTACAGTCTAATATCCCTAAGACATTGACACATGCTATTGGCTCATTGGTGTATAAGGCTACAATGTATATTTACATAAAAGTGCAAAAATATACCAGATATATAAATCTAGGTGGATGAATGTAGAGATGCATACTGAAATATGCAAATATACAAATGTGTCCTGAAAATATACACATCATTCTTCATTCAAGCAGGGTTCCAGATCAGAGCTTAAAACAATGAAATGGAATTTTAACTGACTTGCACTTTACACTAAAATCCTTTTGCTTTGAGTGACTCTATACCTTAATTATGTTTATTTATTAAAACAAATGACAGAACATTCCATTCTGTCACCACCAGAGCAATCATAACACTATCCAAATCTTTATCATATTGACTGACTGATTTCAGTAGTGACAATTTTAGCTCATTTTGAGCTACATTCAAAAACAAAACCACAAAAAAGTTGAAAGTTTCAGTAGTGGCACCTTTTTGTGAGAATTGATGTTTCACATTGATTTTCAGGCTTCGGGACAAATTTACTTCAAAACAACGGGATCTATGAGGGACAGGGATGTGACAGGGAAAGTGCAGGGGTGTAGCTAAAATAAGGCTCCACCCTATAGACTAAAACTCTTTCTGTTTCGGTAGTGACATAAAAACGTAGGGCATCATTTTTAGTTTAGTTTTTCTTGAAAAATCAAACTCATGATACATCTAAACCATTCAACTGCACCTTAAAAGAATAAAGAAAGATCTTTTTAAGAACAACATTTAAACATTTTTCCACAAGTGTAAATTTAGGGGTTAGTACTGTATAAATGATGCTTCTGTGAACTTATTACCATCTCAGTCTTGGCTTTAAACAGTGGGTCTGCAGTTTGAACTAATTCAGTAGAATGGTGCATATACACATACTGTGTTACTGATTAACTGTAAACTTTACACATGCTAAATATGGCTGCATGGTTTCTATATGTAAGTCAGCTGATGGGTGGACAGTATGGTTGGTGGGCCTGGTCCTCAACATTCTCTGCAGTAGGTGGAGATCGCCAAATGGCTCAGTTGTTCCAGGGGCAGTGAACTGTCCTGGCAAGCCAGCAGTCTCTGCACAAAAACCTCTGGCAAAGGTGGTGTGTGAGGCAGACTCATTCCATCCACTGCCAGCAGAAACGGTGTGCAACCCAAACTTTCCTTTTACAACAAAACACTCTACATATGACCCACCATCCATAACCCAGCTCTTGGGTTATGAAAATATTATCAAGGCCTTATGTTCCCTGCTCTGCAGATTTCAGTGTTTTCTTCCTCTACCACCCCCACTCTAGCTCAGGACAGGCTCGCTAATGAGCCGATTAGTTGGATCAGGTGTGTTAAAGCAGGGAGAACACTAAAGTTATGTGAGGCAGGAGGAACTTCAGGATCAGTGCTGGGAAATACTGATCTAGGCTGGGGCAAATTGCACAAAAGTTTGGTCATCATTTACACATGGTGACAGACATACCAACGTTGTTTCTGTTTTGAAGTCTGTAATTAACTCAAGCAATTCTCTTGCCAACCTTTACGCCTATTCCTGCTATTCCACAAAAAACAGCAAATATGTTTTCTGTATTTCATGCAGTCCTGTTTCAGAAAAAGGTGACCTTGGTTTTAGATATTTACCAGGAAAACACATGAAAACATAAGAGAATAGAACAGATTGGTAATCAGGAATCATGAATAATCTCATTCGCATTTGTAGTTAATCACAGTTAATAAGATTTGTTTGTGCACTTAATCACAAGTAATCACGTTTGTATTTGTGGCTCTAATTTGACCAGAAAAATGTATTTTTCCGTTTAAAAAGCAGTGCAGTTTGTTACAGCTATACGAATGGACAGAATCAGCTTTGTCAGACTGTATTTATTTACTTCAGACTTTCAACTTTATCCTGAACATTAAATCACATGAACACAGATTCCAGTTTTCAGCAGTGGTTGCATGTACAACTTCACAACTGTTGCTCTCATACCACTATTTTACCTCTTGGTTTGAGAGTGTCATGCATCCTTATGGATCAGAGGTTTCTACGGACTTCATCTCCCAGAATCCTGTAGGAGATCACATGACTCCTGACCCTCCACCATGCTCCTGTCACAGATCTCTCTCTCTCTCTCTGGAGTACTGATCTGGTACACCTGTGACCTCTCATTAGCTTTAGTATAAAGGCTGGGCTTTCAGAACAGTTCAGTGTGAGGTATTGCTTCCTAGTGATCTTACTGAGTGTTTTATTCTATTAGCATTTATCTGATTTATGACTGTTGCTTTGTTTCTCTGACTTTGCCTTTTGCCTGACCCTTTTGTAATTTTGCCTGTGATATGTTTTGTGTTTTTGAACCTTTTGCCTGCTTTTTTGACCACGTCTTTTGCCTTGCCCTTTTGTATTGCTCACCTGGTGTTATTATCACTATTGTGATTCTTCGGTGTTTTTTGGTATCGACCCATGCCTGTTCTTTGACCACGTTTTTTCCTTGTGATAATAAACCCAGTCTTTTACGTTTTACTTGCAAGCGTCTGGATTCTGGTGACTTGTTATAGAGGGGAACTGGAGCTTTCCACCCTCCACTAGTGCTGATATTACTACTATTCCTTCTGGGTGTTTATATGTAAAGTAGATGATAGTGAAGTAGTGGTAAATGTAAAAAATAAGTTCTTTCTTTTGGGACTGTTTTGGCTGCATATACCTCTGTGCCATGAAAAGATTTTGAAAAAAACGTTTAAGGCCAATCCTTTATTTAAAAAAAATGTCTCTGGTATTAAGCAACTTATTCAAAACCATTTTGTGAGGGAACTTTTAGCTGAATTGTTTTAGATGTCTGGTTCCTATCACCATCACTTTTCTGAATAGACTCTATTGCTAGTATTGTGAATTGGAAGTGTCTATGAGCAACAACAGTTCAGCCACAAAGCAGTACGGCACACAAACTAACAGAGCTGGACAGCTGAGTTCTGAAGTGCGTATCACATAAAAATCTCCTATTCTCTGTCGCATCACTTACTGCAGAGCTCAAAACTACCTCTGGAAGCAACATCAGCAGAAGAACTGTGAGTAAAATGATTTAAAATGAAAGCCTCCATGGCTAAGCAGCTGCAAACAAGTGTAAGATCACTAGGCACAATGCCAAGTGTCCAGTGGAGTGGTGTAAAGCACGCTGCTACTGGACTCTGGAACAGTGGAAACGTGTTTTCTGGAGTGACGAATTACACTTCACTAATCATATCAGAGTCTGAATGACGAATCTGGGCTTGGCAGATGCCAGGAGAACGTTTCCTGTTGGAATGTACAGCGCAAACAGTAAAGTTTGGTGGAGGAGCGATAATGGGCTGGGACTGTTTTTCAGGGTTTGAGCCATTTAGTTCCAGTGAAGGTGGACACAAAATATTAATTTTTTCAAAGGTACACACAGTAATTCGTACATCTGTTGTTTGCAATCAGGGCTTTGATCTCTGTTCAGCACACAGTGTTGCCTAAAGAAAGATTGTGGTTGGTTCACTCAGCTGAGAATGTGTCAGGAGTCACATAAATGATTTTTGTGTTTGTGTATTTGCAGTACAGTGAGGTACTGTATCTGAAACACGTCATCTGTAACAGTGCTGACCACAGGAGCTAGACTGTAGGATATCATGTCACAACTGGAGATACTGTCCAGTTTTCCCAGTGAAAAAAGAGTTTGTGGTTGGATGCCTCTGGCGATGGCAGTGAACAATGATGATGAAAAAGAATTAGACCTTTGTTGGGGGTCTCTCTTTGTGTGTCATACTACAAATCAGTGTTCCAGCTTGTCCTCCCTTCCTTTCTGTTTTCCTCTCATCACTCCTCTGCGCCAGAGATTTACAGTAGGCCAGCTGATTCTGTCGCAAATAGTGTGGAGTGGATGTCTGACTCAGAAAAGAGACATTTTGAAGGGCGGGTTATGGTGGGGAGCACCAGCACAGCTGAATGGCTTGAAGCGAAGCTGCCTGCATTCCCGAGCCACTTTGCAGAGTAATTATTGCATTCTTCCTTAAATCCCCATCCTGTGTTGTACAGGCGCACACACAGTCCAGGCTAAACCACAGTCCACAGTGCTGAACCAGAATATTTTGACTCATTGTAGAATCTCTGCTTTATCTTCTTCTTTCGGCTGCTCCCTTTAGGGGTCGCCACAGTGGATCATCTCTGCTTTATACAGCGAATCTCTGCTTTATACAGATTCAAAAAAGATGGTTCTACAAGGGTTCCATGAACACTCAAAGAACCATTAAATGGTTCTTTGCAAGGTGAAATGGTTCTTAAGATTGATGGAGAATGTGTTGTTTGGTCCTATATCGCACCAGAAATGTTTCTTCTATTGTTACAGGCTTGACAATGTAATACCCAAAGGACCGTTTTTAGGAAGGTTCCACATAGAACCATATACAACAAATTCTCCATCTTGAGATCTCTCATGTTTCCATGAGGAAACATTTTACCATGCAAAGAACCATTTAATGGTATATGGTGGAGGTCACTGAGGTAGTTGGCAAGCTCTACAGTGGCAAGGCACTGGGGGTGGATGAGATTCGTCTAGAGATGCTTAAGGCTCTGGATATTGTGGGGCTGCCATGGCTGACATTCCTCTGCAATATTGAATGGACCTTGGGAACAGTACACTTAGACTGGCAGACCAGGGTAGTGGTCCCTATTTTTAAGAAAGGTGACTGAAGGGTGTGTGCCAACTATCAGGGTATCACACTGCTCAGCCTCCTTCGGAAAGTCTATGCCAAGGTGCCGGAAAGGAGACTTCAACCTATAGTTGAACCTCAGATTGAGGAGGAACAATACAGATTCCATCCTGTCTGTGGAACAATGGACCAGCTTTTCACCCTCTCACAGATTGTTGAGGCGGCATGGGAGTTTGCCAACCCAGTCTACATGTGTTTTGTGGATTTGGAGAAGGCTTACAACCGTGTTCCCCGAGATATCTTATCTGAGACCCTCCAGGGCTACTACTCTGGGCCATTCAATCTCTGTACTCCCAGAGTGAGAGCTGTGTTTGTATACTTGGCATTAAGTTGGACTCTTTCAATGTTAGCATTGGACTCCGTCTGGGTTGTCTCCACTCCTGTTTGTGATATTCATGGACAAGGTGTCAAGGCATAGCCGTGGTCAAGAGGGCACTATGTGTGAAGGCCGGAGGGTGGTGTCTCTGCTACTCATTGTTGTTGATGTTGTTCTTTTGGCTGGACCAGATGGATGCCTCCAGCGCTCACTACAGTGGTTTGCTGCTGAGTGGGAAGCAGTTGGTATGCGAATCAACACCTCCAAATCTGAGTCCATGGTCTTAGCCCAGAAAAGAATGGCATGCCCACTCCAGGTAAGGGGAAAGGACTTGTCCCGGGTGGATGAGTTTAAGTATCTTAGGGTCTTGTTCATAAGTGATGGGAAGAGGGATCGTGAGATCGGCCGCAGGCTGGGACAGGTGGCAACAGTCATGCGGTCACTGTACCGGACTATAATGGTGAAGAGGGAGCTGAGCCATGAGGTGAATTTCTCTGTTTACCAGTCGGTCTACAGCCCGACCCTCACCTATGGTCATGAGCTGTGGGTAATGACCGAAAGAATGAGATTGTGATTACAAGCGGCAGAAATTAGCTTTCTTCGCAGGGTGGTGGTTTTGATAGGGTGAGGAGCTTGGGAGGAGCTCTGAGTAGAACTGCTACTCCTCCGCATTCAGAGAAGCCACATGAGGTGGTTTGGGTATCTGATCCGGATGACCCCTGGACGCCTCCTGGTGGGGGTGTACCAGGCACGGCCTACTAAACAAGACCTCGGGGTCGTCCTAGGACCTGCTGGAAGGATTAAATCTTCAAGTTGGCCTACGAGTGCCTTGGGGTCCTTGGGAATGAGCTAGAGGAAGTTGCAGGGGATAGGGCCATCTAGGATTCTCTGCTCTCCCAACTGCTACTGCCACCCTACCTGGACTAAGCGGTTAATGATGATGATGATGATGATGGTTCTATGTGGAACCCTCTTGAAAAGGGTTCTATATAGCACCAAAAGGGTTCTTGTTACAATGTCAAGCCTGTAACAATAAAAGAACTTATTTGGTGCTATATAGAACCATCATCAATGCATTCTCATCTCATCAGTCTGAAGAATGATTTCATGAGGTAAAAAACATTTAAATGTGTTTATGGTTCTACACAGAACAAATGTCTTCATTAAGGAACTCTTCAAGAATGTTTTTTTTAAATGTAAATTTTTTCCCACCAGTGATGCTCCACCACAATTTTTTGTGTACCACTAAAGCATAAACAGCAGATCTTGGTTTTCACCACATTATTTTCAGCTGGATTTTTGCGCTGCAGTGTGTATAGTGCATGATATTACTGTACAGTTCTGTGCAAAATTCATATACTTTCCTTCATTCATTTAAGGAGTTTCTCAAACTGAAGCTCAAGATACATACTCCTAATAACCACCTGGAAGACATGGTAGACACCAAAACTACCCCATCAGATAAACAGCACTTACAGCTTTCCTCTTTGAGAGAGAGGAGAAAATTAAGCTGCTTCAGATCTGAAAACATCCACAGGTGTTTTTGTCCATCCTTCTACTGTGAGAAGACAACTCAGTGCTATGGGTCTGAAAGGATGTGTAGCTGTCAAGAAGCCTCACTGAGAAAAAGAGACACACACATCAAACTAAGAAGCTGAACAGTGGACTGACCACCCCAGAGTCCAGCCCTCAACATCACTGAATGTGTTTGATTACTTCAGAAAATGATCAACCAACTTTTAAAGACTAAATTTTGGATGTGTGTCTGCAGATTCTTTGAGAAACAAAGTGAGTCTCCTGAAAAGAGTAGAAGCTGGAAAAAAGGTAAAGAGTTAGTTGTCGATGCTTCTGTGTAATTTTCTGTAAAATATGTTTTCTGACTGATGTATAGTAGTCACTATTTTTCATGTTTTCCAATAATACTGAAGAAATTAAAATTTTGATATAGTTCATATGGAATGACAAGTCAGAAATTGGCCTTCTACCAAATAGGACTCTTTAGACTCTGCCCTTCTTCATCACAATACAGCTGACTGAAATGAATTAATGAGGACAGACATTCTGGTAGTTACTTTGTAACGAGATTTCCTTTTTCAGATTACTGTAACTGGGACTTTTGGACACCTAAATATAGCCTAGGAGTCATTTTTGTGGTACAGCAAAGCATAAATGAAATGTGATGAAGGACGAATTTACATAAATTTGATGGAAGCATGTTGCTTATGTGGCATGATGCATATATATGTTTTCTCTGATGTGTGCCTCCACTAACTGGCCACTTTATTAGAAACACCCACCTTGTGCATCCGCTGTCAACTTTATTAGAAACATCTAGCTTGTGTGTCTACTAACCACTAACTGGCCACTTTATTAGAAACACCTAGCTTGTGTGTCTACTAACTGGCCACTTTATTAGAAACACCTAGCTTGTGTGCCTACTAACTGGCCACTGTATTAGAAACACCTAGCTTGTGTGTCTACTAACTGGCCACTTTATTAGAAACACCTAGCTTGTGTGTCTACTAACTGGCCACTTTATTAGAAACACCTAGCTTGTGTGCCTACTAACTGGCCACTGTATTAGAAACACCTAGCTTGTGTGTCTACTAACTGGCCACTTTATTAGAAACACCTAGCTTGTGTGCCTACTAACTGGCCACTTTATTAGAAACACCTAGCTTGTGTGTCTACTAACTGGCCACTTTATTAGAAACACCTAGCTTGTGTGCCTACTAACTGGCCACTGTATTAGAAACACCTAGCTTGTGTGTCTACTAACTGGCCACTTTATTAGAAACACCTAGCTTGTGTGCCTACTAACTGGCCACTGTATTAGAAACACCTAGCTTGTGTGTCTACTAACTGGCCACTTTATTAGAAACACCTAGCTTGTGTGTCTACTAACTGGCCACTGTATTAGAAACACCTAGCTTGTGTGTCTACTAACTGGCCACTTTATTAGAAACACCTAGCTTGTGTGCCTACTAACTGGCCACTGTATTAGAAACACCTAGCTTGTGTGTCTACTAACTGGCCACTGTATTAGAAACACCTAGCTTGTGTGTCTACTAACTGGCCACTTTATTAGAAACACCTAGCTTGTGTGTCTACTAATTGGCCACTTTATTAGAAACACCTAGCTTGTGTGTCTACTAACTGGCCACTTTATTAGAAACACCTAGCTTGTGTGTCTACTAACTGGCCACTTTATTAGAAACACCTAGCTTGTGTGTCTACTAACTGGCCACTTTATTAGAAACACCTAGCTTGTGTGTCTACTAACTGGCCACTTTATTAGAAACACCTAGCTTGTGTGTCTACTAACTGGCCACTTTATTAGAAACACCTAGCTTGTGTGTCTACTTACTGGCCACTTTATTAGAAACACCTAGCTTGTGCTTCCAACTGGCCAGGATATTAGAAATGCTTACCTTGTGTTTCCACTAACTGGCCACTTCATCAGAAATGATTACTTTGTGCATCAACTAACTGGCCACTTTATTAAAAACACCTACCTTGTGTATCCATTAACTGGCCACTTTATCTTTATGCTGCTTGTTTTCCAGGATCTGATGAGCTCAGCTAATGGACATTCCCTTCATGTGGGAGTCTTGTCAGTCTTTTAATTAAAAAACAAACAGAGATAGGAAGTCAGGGAGTCTCCCAGAGTGGGTGATGCCTTTGAGTTTCTCAAAAGCATCCCAGCACAAAGATGGTACTGTAAGTTTTATTTTGAACATTCTCTCCAAAGGTTAAGAATTTCCTGTGAGTGAGTAACAGCGCGATGATGCATTACTGAAACCTGGCCCTGGTTAACATCCCTCAAGACTTGCTCAAGACCACTCTTTATACAGCACTGTACATGGTATAGAATGCCTCATGTCTGAAAAGCACAATCAGAGCTCTGTAGGATTTGACTAACAGCACTTTTTAATTACTTCCCATCTATTTCCTTACAGAGGATGCAGTCACCAACAGTTGGATGCTAGTCCAACTGACCTCTTTCTGCAGCCCCCTAGTGGGTAAGTGGAAATTGCCTCAGATATTTTGATTTGATATAATCAAACACCAGATTTGTTCCCAGTAACTGCTATCAGCTGAACTAGGACTCTGTGGTCTCTCTGTGTGTGAAATGTTGTTGAGGTGCTAGTGAGCAATAATGGTTGAAAGGGGAGGAGTGAAAATCCCTTCTGTGAAAAACAATTCACACCTCTCCACAAAGATGGCTATGCTGAGATAAAAAGGACAGCTGCAGCTTTCTTCATATCAAACAATCCTATACAACTGACACAATAAACAGCCTTTAAACACAACTTTTATAGATGTTAAAGTGCCTGCTCACCTATGTAGATGAAAACCCAGATTGTTTTGTAAATCATAAAACTCTCCATTGAAACTTTTGAACCTGCATTTAATGGCTGCTGTAAAATGGCTAAATTACTAGTGTGGCAAGATTAGTTTTACATGAGGAGGTGGGGTGACGTCATTTTTACTTACCATACAACAAACCATAGAAATAACCCCAGGTTATATTCATCTAATGAAAATAGACATGCTATCATATCCTGAGGTAAAGCGGCTTTCATGTTCTTCCTTGAAGCTGCACTATGCAAGAATTTGTGGTTAAAACTGAAAGAAGTGTCATTACTGTTTAAGGAGAATAAAAACAGGCTAAAATATGAATGTGCACTGCTGAGAGTGTCCCTCTAAAGCCTGAAATCGTCATTTAAAGGTCAGAGGCATCCCAGTCAGAGTTTTCACAACACATCACATTTAAGTGCTGTTTGGGGGCAAATGGTGGGGGCATCTGATGGGGGCAGTTTTGTTGTCTGCCAGCTCTTCCAGGTGGTTGTTAGGAGTCTCATTTTCTCAGTAGCTAGATCTGTACATCTAAACCCCAGATTTCAGGCATGACTGCTATGCATTACACATCAAGAGGTCATCTAGATTCAAAGAAATGGACAGAAAAGTGGCCCTAAGACAGAAAAGTGGTCTTGCTCTTGTGAGTAGGCCGAACAAGACTGCTTTGCAGCAAAGTCAGTGATCTCAGCTTGTGCCATATTCCACGAAAATGACGCTTTACTGCATTACTCAGAATTGCTGAGCAGTGGAAGATCAATTTCAGTGGATGTCGACAGCCCCGGGTGTCCGTTTGCCCTATTTGATCTTTAAGATTACCAGGGAGTTCACAGTCTAGACACCTCATTTTTTATCTCCAGCTCAGGACAGATTTTGGTAACTCCTTAGAAACTGACTTGAAACAGTGAGTGTTATCTTCACGTCTGATTAGAGAGATGGAACGTCCAAAATATGTACACATGACTATAATGTATGAAATACAATATCGGCAAGTGGTGTCATGATCTCCCTGTCTGTTCTTTGACTGAGGTTAAAGGGTCATATCTCTCACTTTGAATGGCATGTTAAAAGCGTGACACGCACTTTGTCTTGATTAATTCAAGCCATTATCTCATCAATCACCAGTTCAACAAAGGTCAGAGGTCTCTAGAGCCAAAGAGCTACTAGCTTTGGCAGCCGAGCCACGATGAACCACCCACCTGAAAAACTGGCACCCACTTTCTCTCATAAAATGCCGACTACAGTATTTAGTGGAGCGATAATCATGGAATGCCTACCCGCCGTAACGCAGCTGTTGCCAGGGCAGCGGGTCAACAAAACAAAGCAGCGTCCTGTCCACACCTTCCATCTGTGGTTAACTTCAGAGAAAGAGATTTAAGGATCTGTCTACACGGTCGTCTGACAGCTCTGAGAATTTCTGGGAAAGCCCAAATGGGAAATCAGGTAACCTTTTGCTTTTGGGAGGACAGAAAGGTGTGGTGAGCATTAATCAGGCTTCCTCTCGTTCTTCAAAACAGCACACAACTGTCCGCGTCTACAGAGGACGTCGAAGGGAACACCGAGGTCAGCTGATGGACAGAGAAAAACATTAGCTCTTCTATTGACTTCAGTCCAGACAAGCGAGAGCAGCGTGAGGAGGGAGAGAAAAACTGAGACGGACTAATTGCTGAGTATGAAGTGGGAAAAAGGGGAAGGTGGTGACAGGTTGTCATTTTACAATAATTATGGTTGTTCCTTCATCATGTTTAATTTAAAATAAAGTGCCCCAAACCCCCCCACCCCCCACCCCCGGCACATGCCTTGGGTCATGTAGTCATGCATGCAGTGATGGATGTCTTCATCCATGGCCCTGGGCACAATTTGGTGAGCTGACCACCGTGCCCACCCTCTCGCTGGGTCACTGAGACTGCTCCAAGGCACCCACATGATGTGCTGAGTCTGCAGTCATTCAATTTAATACTATATTCTTCATTTATATCACTCCACAGTGACACAATCTGTGTTGGGATAGCTACAGAAAAATTAGTAGTTAGCTTCTTTGTAGCTACTTTCTCAAAATTTGTAGCTACAATTTAGCTACTTTTCCCAAAAAAGTAATGGCTACTTTTTAGCTACTTTTTCAAAAGCAGTGGCTACTTTTTAGCTACTTTCAAAGCGCGATTGTCAGAATGTTTGCTTGTGAATCTCCGCTTGACACACCAAACAAGCCCAACTGACAGTGTGAACAAGACACTGCATTTAACCCTGTGCCAGAAAGAAACACACAATTAAAAAGCTGCAAATATACAAGATCACCAAAAAGTGAGTTTACACGTAATCAACAATCAAACTTTCACACCCAAAGGCATTATAGCCAACAGAAATTAAGACTAAAGGCAAAGTCCATCATTCCAGGTTTTTGCTCACAAAAACAAACCAGAGAACTTTGTGTGAAGCCTTGTCAACTGTTGAAATGAAACTGCTCCACTTTAAACATTTCAGCGCGATACACCGATCAGGCATAACATTATAACCACCTCCTTGTTTCTACACTCATTGTCCATTTTATCAGCTCCACTTACCATACAGGTGCACTGTATGGTTCTACAGTTACAGACTGTAGTCCATCTGTTTTTCTGCATACTTTGTTAGACACCTTTTGCCCTGTTCTTCAGTGGCCAGGATCCCCATGGAGAGCATGTACCCCTCAGAGCAGGTTCTATTTGGGCGGTGGATCATTCTCAGTACTGTAGTAACACTGACGTGGTGGTGGGGTGTTAGTGTGTGTTGCACTGGTCTGAGTAGATCATACACAGCAGCGCTGCTGGAGTATTTAAACACCTCAGTGTCACTGCGAATAGTCCGCCAACCAAAAACATCCTGCCAACAGTGTCCTGTGACCACTAATGAAGGACTAGAAGATGATTAGCTCATACTGTACAGCAAGAGATGTCATCTCTCTCTTTTTACATCTTGTCAGGGTTCTTTGAAGAAATATGTCCCTAAATCACCTTTTAATAAAAGTTTTGTAATAATCATTAACTTAGAAATTATTAAAGACAGAGTTATGAGTATTAAAACAGAGAGAAACAGACCCAGAGAGAAACAGACCCATTTGCCGGAACAGCAGGCCCAAAACTTGCAAATATGGGCTTTCCGCTCCAGGAAAAGGTGTAGATTATGAAAGAGATCTTTGACGGTGAGTGCACCTGGCCTAGGAACCTGAGAAATGCTGCACATTCAGCGAAAATAAGCCCGCCGCTAGTGACCGAAATAGATAAGAGCCAGTAGAAGCTAGCCCATAAAGCAAAATTAATGAGGAGAGCACCCAACACTTGGTCAAGATGACCTAGTGTGCCAGGATGCTGCGATGATCTCACCCCTGGGAGGGGTCATGATCTATGGTTTTTGAAGTGTCTGTACATTTTGGCTTTCAGCACCATTTTGTCACATTGGAACTAATAAAGAGGGCCTTTTCTCTCCTTCAAGCCGAACCTGCGGCTGAAGTTTGGTTTTTCGTCTGACTTTGACTTTTTTGCAAGATTGACTCTTCACTTTTCTTTAACTTTTGCAAGAAGGCTTTTTCAATCTTTTTAATTCGCTACCCACTTTTTACATTAGAGAACAGATTCAATTAAAACTAAAACTTTGATTGAACTTTAATTAATTAGTAATGTTTTTTTCACATCGTCGGGTACTTCGGAGCGGAGGACGGGGAGCTCTTTGGTCCCGACAATCTACAGGGTGAACCAACAATGCAGGTGTGTCTAATAGAGTGGACAGGGAGTGGACACAGTGTTTAAAAATGAGTGTAGAAACGAGGAGGTGCTGCTGCAGCTCCGCAGAAGAACTAGATTTTTGGAGTTAATGCATAACCGCTAATTCACCAAGCTTTAATGCTGAAGACTGATCCGCAGACCGTTGATCACACAGCAACGCAGAGAACGAAATAAATCGATAATTTGGAGATGAACGGACTTTACATGAATTTACATTTATAAATCACTCTGATTTGCTGATTCGTTTAATCTGCAGAAACTCACAAAAATGAAGGCAGCTTCTCTTTTTCCAGCATTTGAATTCTCTCACTCCACCTTAAATGGCGCAGCAGTACAATCTGGCACCTCAGGCACTATTTAAGGTGGAACGGGAGAATTCAAACGAGAAGCTGGAGAATGAGAAGCGACTTCAACCTTGTAAAAAGTCAAACATTGAGAGACATTTTACAAGAAACTTGTGGAGAAGTTTCCTGAGATGCGAGAATAGTGGCTCTAGCTGAGCTAAATTTAAAGCAGAGCAAAGTAAGTCTGAGTTCATGTTTATATTTTTAGCCTGTACTACAACATCAGCACATACTGAGTGGTTTGGTGTGAAATGCTCTGTTCTAGAGAAATTTACTGAGTCAGAATTGTTTACAATGGTGGTGATAGGAACAAGATGTCCACCTCTAAAAGCTCCCATATGAAAACTCAGCGGACACATGTAGATTTACTGGTGCTTTTGGACAGAATTGCATGACTGTGTTGTAGAGATCACAACACCTGGGCATGTGAAACGTGTGCTATATCGCTATGTAAGAACAAAATGAACAAAAATGGCATTTAGTAAAACATATGTATGCAAAGTTCCCCGCCACCCTGACGGAGAAGCGGCTTAGAAAATGGATGGATGGATATGTATGCAAAGTTGTATGCCAGAAGGTCACCAGTTGGATCTCCTGAGCTGAAGTGCCCTTTAGCAAAGCACCTGACCTTAAAATGCTCCCTGGCATAGTGAATAGGGCTGCCCACCGCTCCAGCTGAATGTGCTCACTGCCCCCTAGTGTATGTGTTCACTCATGTGTATGTGACGTTTCACTGCATGGATGGGTTAAATGCAGAGGTGAAATTTCCCCTCTGTGGGACTAGTAAGGGTTGCTTAATCTTAATCCTACATTTCTCACTTATAGCTAGCAAAGTTGCACCCCTAAGTAGCTAGAAAGTTGACAACTTCCCTTTAAAAAGCCTATGAAACAATGCTGAATGGAAATATTTCACATACAAATTTAGTTCTTAAAAATTTCTTTAGTTTGTTTCATTTAACATGTGATACATGTGAAATACGAACAACAGTTAAGCGATAATTAAAAGTTCATGTGTAAGAGTTCAGTTTGAACATGCAAAAAAAGTATTTAAAAATAATTGTGTAAAGGTGCGGTGTGTAAGATTTAGGCAGATCTATTACCAGAAATGGAATATACTACACAAAACATTGCTTTCATTAGTATATAATCACCTGTAACTATGAGTCATTATGAGCTATGAGTTAGCTTAGACTGAGCCCTTCATATCTACATAGGGAGCGGTTCCTCTTCCAAGAGGTCACCATGTTGCGCCGCCATATTTCTACCGTAGTCCAGAACGGAGAAACCAAATGATGGCTTTAGAGGGCACCTTTCACATTTTCAGGTAGAGGGCAGCACATCAAATTTGGTGGTGCTGTAGCTCCGTCTGGAAGATGTAGAAAAATGTAGAATCAGTGATTCCTGCTGGTGCTGCCTAATTTGTGTTGTGAGAAGTTTTAGAAGAAAAGACAGTGGAATTCCTTTTCAAACACTGTTTTTATTTGCTGTGGTTTTTTGGTCATGTAGTTGAGATGTCAGTGTTCGGAGCCACCTCCACAGCACAGTGCTAATCTCAAACTGACTGTACAGCCTGGAGGACAGGAATAACAATGGGAATATCCTCACTCAAAGACATGTTCCCAACATGAACCAAGCCCAGAGATATTTGTGATGACCTAACAGAGAAAAAAATGAAAAGATTCCTGTGAGTTCCTTAGCTTCACACAACAACAATCGGCATGATTTAGTGAATTAGGTGTCTCAATGTGGATGTTCAAGCTTCAAAATGGATGGAGATCTTAGATAGGCTGCTCTTTAGCCACTGTACTCCACTACTCCAGACACACTCTTTAATATAACACAAAGGGTTCTTTGAGCGGAGAACCACTTTTGATTGCCTAAGGAATCAAAGTTAACACTTTGCTTGAACCCTGCCACACAGGGCCGCCGGAAACCAAGGAGGTGAGCAGGCATTTGACCCACCACTTGGGTGAAGTTCAGCTCACTTACATCATTAAGAAATCAAAGTACATGGAGCGCTGACCGATAGACACAAAGGCCAAATGAAGAAAGGGACCATATTACATTGAAACAACATTAAACTAAGATAATACAATGGTTATCATAACTTTTTAACGGAGAAGATTCTGGAGAGCAAGTATCAAAGCTGAGGATTACAGAAGCATTTGTCTGAAGCAGCTTCACAGACAAAAAACACGAAAAGGTCCCAAACCTGACCTTTTAATGATGCAAAGAACCCTTTGCATGAATGTTCATGGTTTTATATAGAAGACCCCTTGATGAAGTGTGTGGTGTTTTTAGATGATTAATTAAAAGGCATTTTAAAAGGCCCAGTATAGCACCTCGATTGGCAGCTGCACCTTGAAAGCATCACGATATACCACAGCTCAAGACCCATTTTCCACATCAAGCTAATTGTGCTTGTAAGTGATGTCATAGAAGTGGGGTCTCCTTCCGCCAGAGTCAAAAACAGCAGTTCTGTCAGAAATACTTCAGACGTTCTGCTAGATGATATGAAAAATGCTTGTAGTGTTTTTCCTAATTTTGAAGTCTAAAATTGCCTCAAATTCCAAGAATGGCATGTTTTGCTTTGGACTAATGTGTCACTCACATCACTGCAGCAGCCAGGGCTTTGGTCACCCCATTTGTCCTGAAGGTGATGTAATGTATTTACTGTGATCTCCAGCTCATTTGGAAGCAGATGCTTAATTGTCAGTTAAGGCACTCTTCACTGGGCATGAAGACAGGAGTTCCTGTAAACAGTGTTCATTAACGAAATGGCTAACAGCTACCAAACCACTTCCATCCCCTTCAGAAGTCATGTGATCTTTCAGCTTCTTGCAGTGCTTTTATATTTCCCTTTTTAGTAAAGGCACATATTATTATTATTATTATTATTATTTAAATCATTAGGACATCACTAGAATAGACGCAGATCATTTTATGATTTATGTGAAATCACTACTTATAACACACCATATAGACAAAAGAATTGGGACCCCTACCCATTACTACAGCTTTTATGACATCCATTCTAAATCCATAGGCATTAATGTGGAGTTGGTTCCTCATTTGCAGCTATAACTGCTTACATTTGTCCAGAAGAGCATTTGTGAGGTCAGACACTGATGTTGGATGAGAGGGCCTGGCTCACAACTTCCGTTCTAGTTCGCCCCAAAAGGTGTTTGATGGGGTTGAGGTCAGGCCTCTGTGAGAGCCAGATAAGTTCTTCCACACCAACCTCACCCAGCCATGCCTTTATGGACCTTGCTTTTTGCACTGCGGGTCAGTCATGCAGGAACAGAAAAGGCTTTTCCACAAACTGTTCCCACAAAGTTGGAAGCATACAGTTGTCCAAAATGTCTTAGTATAGTGAAGCATTAGGATTTCCTTTCACTGGAACTATGGGGTCTAGACCAACCCCTGAAAAACAACCCCATATCATTATCCCTTCTCCACCAAACTTTACAGTTGGTACAATGGAGTCAGGTAGGTAACGTTCTCCTGGCATTTGCCTAATCCAGACTCATGAATCAGACTGCCAGATAGACAAGTGTGAGTCGTCACTCCACAGAATAAGTTTCCACTGGTCCAGAGTCCAGTGACAGTGTGTTTTACACCACTCCATCTGACGCTTTGCTTGTGCTTGGTGATGCAAGGCTTACATGCAGCTGTTCGGCCATGGAAGCCCATGCCATGAAGCTCTCGGCACAGTTTTTGTGCTTATGTTGATGCCAGAGGAGGTTTGAACACTGCAGTTGTTGAGTCAGCAGAGTGTCGGCAACTTTTATGCAATACGTGCGTCAGCACTCTGTGACATGCTCTGGAACTTTATATGGTCTGACACCTCATGGCTGTGTTGTTGTTCCTAAATGTTTTCACTTCTTAATAATACCACTCACAGCTGATGGTGGAATATCTAGGAGGGAAGAAATTTCACGAGCTGACAATGGTGCCATCCTATTACAGAACGTTCAAATTCATTGAGCTCTTTAGAACGACCCATTCTTTCACGCAGTGTGCAAAGGTCAACTGCATGGATAGGTGCTTGATTTTATTCACCTTTGTCAATGGGAGTGAATGAAACACCTTAATTCATTGATTAAGAGGTGTGTCCAAATACTTTTGTTCATATAATGTATTAATAGTATCTGCATTTATTTCTGAGCAAAAAAAATAAAATTAACTGACCAGATGGACAGCTTTTTAATTTTAAATTTCTGCTTTTGCAGAGTACTGTACATATCTGCCTTTTCAGCCTACCACAGTTTAGCCTTGCCCACTTGCACTGAAGTTATAAGGAGTGTTTCTGCTTTTTAAATGAGTCACAGTATAGGGCAGCAAAGAACAGAGCTTATTTACATGCAACCCCAATTCCAATGAAGTTGGGACATTGTGTAAAACATAAATAAAAACAGAATACGATGATTTGCAAATCCTTTTCAAACTTTCTTCAATTGAATACACTATAAAGACAATATATTTAATGTTGAAACGGATAAACCTTATTGTTTTTTGTAAATATTCACTCATTTTGAATTTGATGCCTGCAACATGTTCCAAAGAAGTTGGGACAGGGGCAACAAAAGACTGTTCAAAAGAATGCTCAAAAAACACCCGTTTGGAACATTCCATAGGTGAACAGGTTAATTGGAAACAGGTGAGTGTCATGATTGGGTATAAAGGAACATCCCTGAAAGGCTCAGTCGTTCACAAGCAAGGATGGGGTGAGGTTCACCACTTTGTGAACAACTCTGTGAGCAAATAGTCCAACAGTTTAAGAACAACGTTTCTCAATGTGAAAATGCAAGGAATTTAGGGATTTCATCATCTACAGTCCATAATATTATCAGAAGATTCAGAGAATCTGGAGAAATCTCTGCAAGTAAGTGGCAAGGCAGAAAACCAACATTGAATGCCCGTGACCTTCGATCCCTGAGAAAAATGAATGAATTCATAATTATTTAAATAATAAACTCAAAAACTAGTGAACTAATTAATAAACTCACACAAACATAAAGTGGACTCCACACGTTTGTGCAAAGGCCTCTAATGAGCAGGTCAGATCCACCTGAGAGTCTGAACGTGACCTTTCTTGAAAGAGAAAAGACAAAAATGACAAAAAATTGTCTAAAATTTGCTTCAATTTGAATAGTGACCTACAGAATGTTGAAATTTTCTTCATTTGTGTTGCCATAACTTTTCTTTGTTTAAAATTTTTAAAAATGTTAATCCTTATTTTCAGGTTTAAATGAAAGAACATCATATATTTAATGGAGTCTGAGACTTTTGGACTCTATGTGTTACCTGCAAGTGGACATCTCAGTAGCAAATACAAGGTTGTATTTAGGATTGTAAGGATTGTTGTAAGCTTACTTTAAGGTTATTTTTATCTTATAAGTGCACAACCATCTCACAATTGGAAATTTTATATATATTGACTAGATATAAATCATTTCACTTGACAAGATACTATTTTTAGCTTAGAATTATTTCTGCATCTGCTCCATTCACAGTGCCTGTGGGTACCAGTATCTGTGGTTTAGTGGTTTTCTCCCCTTAATGGGATCTGCTCTGTTGTACAAAGAGGATCCATTGTTGTCTGTCACTGAGCCTCTCCAGTAATTGTTTTACAGACATCACAGACACAGACTCACTCCACTCTGAGGTGGAGGTCTTGCCTCCAGCATTTCGTAGCAAGAGTGGCGTGTAATGAGACATCAGCTTTTCCAGGAATAATACAAAGAACCACTTTCAAAACGCTTTGTGTGTTGAAGTAGGTTATTGAGCCAAGCTTTTGTTATGACTTTTAAAGTTATCAACAAATTACATAATGCTGCTTTTAATGTTTTCAGCCCTGTGGGTAATGATGCAGTGTGGCAAGAATGAGCGCTTGTTATTGCTGGCCTGCGAGAGTTTTGCAGGAACTGACAGACAACAGTGACCTCAATGTGTTAAAACATCTGAAGGCCATCTCTCAACTTTAAAATCAAACTGCTGTTCGATGGACTTTCTCAAAAGTCTCGTAAAGAAGGAGCCGCTGCAGTAATAGCCTCTACTCTTCTGGGAATGCTTAGATTTTGGAGCCTTGCTGTGAGGATTTGATTGAGTATTAGTGATAGGAGGGACTGATGCTGGGTGGTCAGTTCTGGATCACGCCAACCCATCCCAAAGATGTTGGATGGAGTTCCATCATTCCAGAGACTGCAGAGAATACTGCTCCACTACCCATTGCTGGGATTGTTTATAGCCCCAGCTCCACCTGACACTATCACAATTCCAGACAAATGAGGAATATATTTTTCTTATTTGCTGCTGATTTGTGTGGTAATGTGTCAAAACTCTGATTAATAATTTCATAATAGAGGCAGAGGTTTGGTATAAGGGGGTTTCTCGACTGACCACACAAACCCTTTGATGTGCTGGCTGCCTTGAAAAAATTTTGAAGCAAAACAAGCAAATGGACAATGTGGAGTCCATCAGTGTTTATTTGTTTAGCAATCTATAGTTGTAAACAGTGCCTTATGTGCACTGTACGAAGCAGTGAGGTAGTCAAAGGACCTTCTACCTGGGAAACACAACCCCTAGTGTTTGTAATTGGTTAAAACACTGACATGCCAAAAGTTTTGGGATAGCAGTATGTAAACTGATTATGAAGTGGCATTACTTCAGGGGGCAGCTTGGGAATGCCCACACCTGTGTAAATTGTGAGGTGTTATCTTGTGAGTGAGGTTGACCACTAGCCAGAGTGCTCATGGCAAGTCGACATAAATTATCGGGGTTTGAACAAGGCATGATAGTGGGTGCCAAGCAGCTGGATCATTCCATTTCCGAAGTTGCGCAGACATTTGACATTCCTCGATCCACAGTGTCATGTGTGCACCAGAAATACATCACAGAAGGCATTATCACCCACAGTGGACAGCACAGTGGTGGCCCACGGGTGCTTTATGATCATCAGTGGTGGACAAAGTACACAAATCATGTACTTGTGTTAAAGTAGAGGCAAAATATTACTCCAGTAAAAGTAGAAGTTCCTCCCTTTAGACCTCCACTTGAGTAAAAGTGCAAAATTATTTGCCTTCAAATGTACTTAAGTATCTAAAGAAAAAGTACTAAAAGATTAATTATGACTCTAATATCCTATTAGCATTTTTCTAGTAAGGCTCTTGCTTCATGAACTCATTTTAGGTGAAAATACTCCAGTGTCACTCTTGGTAAACCAGTCTTTTAATAGAATGTCATTAATTAGTCTGACGCTGATGTCTATTAAAATGATCACAAAACACTGCAGGCACCATCAGGTAGAACCAACTGGCTCTGAAATAACCTTTTGCGAACAAGCAAAGTTTCAGTTTAAGATTTATTTGCAACTTAGTTACAAGTTTAAGTTTAATGAAAACTTGCTTTAAACACAAGTTAACAAATGAGTTACTATATTGATCTGTAGGTCTCTGTTCATAAACATAAACTAGCCAAAACACATTTACTATAAAATGATATATTGCTTGTAAATTCAGAAAAAAGACACGTCAGTCACGACTGCATATGTGGACATATTTCTATATTGTGCTCTATTTACACAAAGTTAGGTTAGTTCATCATTTATGTTGGAATAGACTCTCCCAAAATATTACGCTGCTGCACTGATGTTGAACTGTGTGCTTGCACTGGATTGGTATGACCAACAGGTCAAAACAAGCTCAAAACAAAGAACGCTGTGCCCTGATTGGTGCTTTGCGCTTCTTTTAATATATTTCGCTTTTATACACACATAAACCAAAAGGAACGACAGATTTTACATAATGTAGTGGAGTGAAAAGTAAGATATTTGACTTTGAAATGTAGTGGAGTGAAAGTAAAAAGTCACCCAAAATGGAAAAACTTCAGTACAGATACACAAAAACTATTTAATACAGTAACGAGTGACATTTACTTTGTTACTGTCCACCACTGATGATAATGACCCACAGTGTCTGGCTAGAATTGTTTGTGTGAACAGTCAAGCGACTCTGGCAGAATTTACTTCCAAAGTCAATGGCGGAGGCCCCTCACGCATGTCCTGCAGGTCAGTGCAGCTTTTTTTAGCTTCTATGGGATACAGGAGAAGAAGACCCACCAGTGTGCGTTTGTTAACACCATAACACCGGACACAGTGCCTCACCTGGGCTGGGGTGAGGTTGTTAATTGGACTCTAGAGGACTGGCAACATGTGGCATGGTACCAACAGTTTCGGGCTGATGGTACATGTGTGGTGCAGACTCTATGAATCCATGGACCCCAGTTGTCAACAAGGCTCTGTGCAGGCTAGTGGTGGTTCCATGTTGGTGTGGGATGTGGTCTCATGCCATGGGTTGTGCCCACTGGTTAGTCTGAAGATATCACTGACTGGTTAGTCTGAAGATATCACTGCTATGTCACTCAGCAGTGACTGATGGCTATGATTCACTGCTTGGTGACCATTTGCAGTTTTTCATGGACTTCATGCAGCCCCACAAAGATGGGACATTCAAGCAGGATGATGCACCGTGCCATCAGGCCCAAGTTGTCCAGAACTGGTTTGAGGAGCATTCTAGAGAGTTCTGAGAAACAGTGTGTTCTGAACATTTGCCTGACGTTAGCACAATCAAGCATTTATGGGATGTGGTAGAGAGGCCTGTTTGCACCCAAGATCCTGTATCTACAAATACCACAGAGCTGTGGGCGGCTATCCAGAATCAGAAACATCCCTCCAGATGTCTTCCGTCCACTTGTGGGATTGACGCCATATCGAGTTGCTGCACTTTGCCCGGCTAGAGGGGCTCTACACAATACTGCATCCTGTCCCGTGACTATTTCAATGTCAGTGTAAGAGCCCATGCATTTGGGCATAAGTGTGCCTGTAGAATAAGCCCACCCCCCCCCCCGCCCCCCCCTCACCCACTTTATTCTGACAGGATGCATGTTGATGCCCAGTTTGGTTCATTGGCTGTGTTTAATCATTTCCCTGAGGTCTTGTGAAAATTTAACTTTTGTTTTTTTCATGAGAAATAAAACTTTTGTTGTTAACATCTGAAGAAAATCATTTCATTTGCTTAGGAAAACAACATTTGGTAAGTCTCTTTCAGTGCCCTCCACCAAATCCATGCAAACGTCAGTCCGAACGTAGAGACTGTGTCTCAACTTGCATACTACTGAAAAAAAAAACAGTATATTCATTTTAGTAGTGGCACCACTGGTGCTGAACGTATTTGGTGTATTGTTTAGTTTGATATATGCCATTTGAGATGACTTTCATCTACCGCAATGTTTGTTATCGTCATATGGAGCACAAACTGTTGAATTTAATTTCTATTACATCATCAAATAATCTGTTAATGTCACAATTTTTCACAATTTTCCCTTTATCGATAAACCAACTTTTCCACATCCACAAGCCAAAAGACGTCTTTGTGAGATTTAGGAATTTTTCAAATTTCTGACTTTCTCATCTATTCTTTATTTTCATTGTAAAATTGACATAAAAGAGGTGAATGGAAAACGCTCTACTCACAAAAGCCATAAAAGATTAAGGTCTGAGAACACAGAAATGATTTCTGAGCTTAATTTGTCAATCAATACAACACCTGGAAACAGAATTCATACAGAGACTTAAAATGATCCAATAATAACAGTTTGAAAACTGTTGATGTTGGCGTCCTGCTCTCAGAGACCTATGATAAGGTGTCACCTTCATGCCAGGCAGGTATTTGAAAGGGTTGCCAGACAGTCTTTACTTTCATCAAAGCAAACATGAAGACTTGGAATTTGCTAATCAGGCTCTCAGAACTTTGTTAGGCTACAACTGGGTCATCACTGTGTCTTTCATCCGGCCAGTGATCCAAAATACTGAATGAGCCTTTTGCAAATGCCATCCCAGAACCATCAACTGAGCTCCAGTGGAAAATGAACATGGTGCGTATTACTTCTGTAGATGGACTAAAGATATTCTATATGGAGCAATGGTCTTGGACATTGACATATAATTATATAGCCTTCATTTACTTCATTTCTGGTCAGCACAGCCTTTAAGTACAAGTTATCCATTTTGCAATGACAGAAAAAAGCAGAGAATGTTTATTTTAAAGACTTACTTATTACTTACTTATTTTAAAGTTACTGACATAAGAATCTACATTCAGTATTTAGCGTCTCTTGGATTATCTGTTTGGATTATTTTACATGTAATCTCCTCAGAAATACCTCCTTTAGCTGTTCTAGATGCTCGTGAGAGAAAAATGGGTCAGGCAGGTAAGGTCATTTCAAGGTAAGATGCAGGGTTCTTTGGGTAAGCTCTTTTTTTTATTCAGTGGTTCTTTCACTAGTAAAACCAGTTTGCTCCATTTCCTGAGAGTGAGTAGTGTAAGCAGATGGTGGTGATCAGAATTGTTGTTCTCATTTTTAAGATATCATCTTAACCCGTATCTTCCAGCAGTTAAGTGTAAGCATGATGGTATAGTGGTAGATGATGTACTCTGCGATGATCTCACTACACATAGCTCTCTATCAAGGATTGTTCACACTAAAATCACCATGAGGGTAATCCCTCTGATCCAGGTGGGCTGTGAACCACACAAAGAGTGCGTGTGGATGAGAAAGTGTTTTACTAGATGTACAGTAGCGTGCAAAACTTTGAACACCCCCAGTCAGGTTACGTTTTATTGATTTTCTAAGTGAAAAAAATTCAAACATCCTCTACAGAGAGCACAATTTGTTAAATGCCTGAAGGCCATCTCTCCCCTTTAAAATCAAACTGCTGTTCCATGGACTTTCTCAAACAAAATTTTATTTAAAAATAAAAGTTAGAAAATGCTCCACCACTCCGTCAGTCAGTCAGTCTGTCTGTCTGTCTGTCTGTCTGTTTGTGAAGCGTTCCTAAAAGGAGATTTGCTTTTCTGTAAACTGCAGCGATTTGTGTCAGAACTCTGACCATTAGGATTGATTTATTGATACATATAATAATTAAGTGTATGATAATATTGTGTACTATCCTTTCATCATTCTCAGACAAAGTGTAGAACGTGACAGTATCTTTAAATCAAAAGCAAGATCAGTGAACAAACCTCTGTTTAGGGGAATGGATATTCATTACTTTCTGCCCCCTTGTGGACAAAACTGTTAGGCACACTTTATTGCTTTTTTTAGTTAGTCAAATGATGTGACAGATGAACTGAGAGCACACTTGAATTAGAAATCTTTATTAGTCCAATTTTCTGTTTATTTACTGAGTTTAACATACTGGGAAAACCATAAAATAGAAAAAAGTGACTATTGCACTGACTTATTGGTCATTTATTTCCCCCCAGGTGTGATATTAAGCAAATAAACAGTAATAGTGTCCTGAAGTGTGCCTCTGTAGAGGATGTGTTCAGTTATTTACACTTAGAAAATTGGCAGAAGCATAGAATGTGACTAGGGCACCCAAACTTTTGCATATGATTTTTAAGTTTTTCAAGTCTTTTACGTTTTGTAGAAGTAGATTTTGTGATTAATTTGGGATGCAATGAGTGTCTATAGATAGAGGTGATAATAATATTAGCTGTTAATGGTTACACTTACAGAAAGATTTTGAAGGTTTGGATTTTGAGTTATTATTGTGATTATTGGGGATATTTAGACAGGCATTTCCATATAGGAAAAAATATGTGGACATATACTTTTATATATTTGAAATACATTTCAAGTACATTGCTGTCTAAGCCAAAATACATTCCAAACACTAAAATGTATTTCTGAGTATATTGCCATCTTAACCAAGTATATTTCAAATATTTTATTTTAAAATGTATGGGGAAATACAACACATAGAAATGTACCACACAAAATAAATGTATGCACAAGATGTTATCAAATCCATATGGAAATGTATGAAAACACTAATGCACTTTACTGTCTGATACCTTTTGAAATTAATTTGTGTTCCAGTATCTTCATTTTAAATATGATCAAATATGAACCTTTAACATGACAAAAGCAAGTGCTGTAGGTATTGATACTCTGTAAAATTCAGTCATGGTTTGATAGCTCATTTATTTGAAATACATTGTGTGTGAATGTCTTACTGCATACGTACATACTTAATGTAAAGTACAGTGCAGATCACAAAAGTCAGTACTGTTCATTCATCTTATTAAATAATAAATTAATTTTTCAGTTACAGTTTCAGTTTGGCCATTTAAGGACTGGATAATGTTATTTATATGGTGTCTAGTAAAAAGTGCTGGAAGTACGTTGTGCTGGTGTGATTCATGTGTTCATTTAACTTTTGGATTTAACAAAGGCTTAAAAAAAACAGTGAAAATCTGCCATTTGGAATCAGATTCGCTCTTAAAAGTTCATGATCAGTTCTTCCCCTGTAACACTGGTGTTGTACATGGATTTATTTCAATACAGCGGCCACACATCTGATTTCTACAAAAGTTAAAAATCCTTTTAACTGCAAGGAAAAAAGTGCTAATTCAGTGTTTAATAAAAAAAAACAGACTTGCTTTATCAGTGTTGTTTGTACTCCACTCTCACTGCTGAAAGGTTAAAGGGGAGGTCAACCACTGAAGATGTGAACAGAGTTATTCAGAGTGGTTTGGTTTGAAATGCTCTGTTCTAGAGAAACGTAGCAAGTCAGAATCGTTTACGGTGGTGGTGATAGGAACCAGACGTCCACCTCTAAAAGCCCCCTCACAGAAAGTTATTACATTAAATGGTTATGAACTGAGATGCCTACTGTCTGAGACATTGTTTTAAATTAGTTTTGAGATTTTGGTATAAAACGTATCCTGCAGTGGACTGTGACGTAAGATATTCCCCAAGGAAAACCTTTTTTAGAAGCATCATTATTTTATGTCCAACAAAAACTCAGAAGACGTGCAGTTTCACTGGTAGTTTTGGATAGCTGTCTTGTAGTCATGGCGATCCCTGGTTCCTATCACCACCACTGTAAAGAAATCTGAGTCTTTACAATCAATCGTTTCACACCAAACCGCACTGAATCTCAACAATGAAATTGTGTCGAAATTCAGAAAAATTGGTTGGATTCCCCTTTAAAATAACTTATGGCTAACAACTATTATAGCAAATTGTTTACAAGCATCAATCCTGTTCTACCACTGCTCAACTGTGTAATGATCCTCACTCTATGGTTCAAAACAGATACATCTAAGATTGTGATGTGAGTTAATTGCATACACACCACAATAAACACAAACACAACAGCCATTAATAATATTGCTTTTCAGATCATTTATTAAATTTCCGAGACAGTTTACAGTCAAAATCTTGAACATAAGGCAAATAAACCCTTTTTTGGTCTCTTATAAAGCAGAATATAAAACATTTGGAAATTGTAAATTCTACCATTCACTAAGACAGTTTGATAGGCACCATGTTTGTTTTCATATAAGATAACCAAATGAGAAGCCCTTAAAGAGAACACGTTCAATGGAATGTATGAAACTGACCTGCCAACCTGTTCTTCAAGTATAAATAAAGTGGAAAATGATTTAAAATGCATAGTAGAATGTATAGATTATTTTAATATGATCCTCTTACAAATATAAAAGATATAATTAAATTATAAATTGTAAAAATGTCAATTTTCAATGATATCTTGCCCTTTGTTCTCATACTGTAAAAAAAAAATTGACAAAAATATCTCTAGTATCAAATTATTTGGCCAATTATGGTGTTGTCTTATTGCAGGAATTAAAAAAAAAAGAATAAGAATGTTTACTGTGACCCATAGGAGAAACAAAACCTGAAGAAAGAAAGTACTTTTTGTTCCAGTAACTGAAAGATAAAATGGAGATAAAAGGAAAGGAGTACCGGCAATAAACATGCTTTTCTTTGATCCAGTTCTAATCTAGTGTGAAAATGAATGAGATGAATATGAAAATTGAAAACAAGAATATAGAGACTGAACTGAGATAATAAAACTGTAAATATGGCAGGTTCATTGTGCCACAGGTGCAGCTGAAGCTGGGTCAAGGGGTTTCACACTTCTGCCACTTCCTCCTCGTCCTCATCCTCCTCATAATAGCGGTTCCTCTTGATCATCTTCTCCACTGTCAGAGCCTCCTCCGCCTCTTCTCCGTCCCAGAAGCCCACGTCCTGGGACGTTCTGTTGGCCTTGCTTACTACAGCTGGAGGGTGCGAGAGTTCAGGAGACTCGCTGCGATGTTCTTCAGCTTCGTCCTCGTGGTCATCAAGAGCTTCTACCTTGGTCGGTTGTGGCCGTTTGAGAATTGAATGAGGCATTTTGGCTTTCTCTTCCGTTTTTTTGGGACTCTCCACCTCCTCTTCTGAACTAGTATCGCCATTTATGGTTTTGCGGTCAGTGACTGAGGCCTTCCTGGATTCTTTGTTGATCGGAGCCTTCCTGGTTTCTTCGTTCTTCTCTACTTTTTCCTTTTCCTGCTCTTTCTGCATGGTTTGAACTTTGGAAGATGAGCGAAGCTCCTCCAATGAGCCTCGCCTCACCACTGGCGACCTGAGGGGGCGCCGTGGCTCCTGCTGCACAGAACTGGCAGATTCCAAGCTCGGTGCCACAGAGAACGGCCGGCTTCGCTCCTTGAGAGAGGAGCTGCGCCGGAGACTCCTCAGCTCAGCCCGCTCACTGCTCTCCATAGTGGACGGTGTGTCTCCCTCTGGTGGCCACTTTGCTCTGAATGGCCTGAATGAAGACCTTACACTCTCGATGCCGGCACCCTTGGGACTGCCTTCACTGTCTGAAGATGGGGGCCAAGCAATCTTCAGCCTCTTGGTCTCCAGAGAGGCAGTTGGGTTTTTTTCCACTAAGCTGCTCATCTGAGCCTTTGTCTCAAGGGAAGCTGTGAGGTCGGTAACTTTGGCCAGAGGAGATTCCTCCACTGCGGAGCTTGGGTCCGATTTGGGAGTGGGCTCTGGGATGGATTTCACTGGTGAAGGTTCAGGCATGGCAAGCTGAGGTTTTTCAGACTCTTCAGCCTCCTCCTCATCATCAGCTCGGGGAGTCCACAGCTCCTTGTGGGGCCTGTGGCCGAAACCCTCGTCATAGTTTCCCTTGGACTTGAAGAGCTGGTTGAAGTGGGGCTTACAGTAAATGTTACCATGTAGAGAGGCATAGTTGACCAAACTACAAAGACAAACACAGGAAAAAACAAACAAAAAAGAGTTATAAAAATAAGAGTTACTCAGCAACAACTAGGAATTATTCAGTAATTGCAATAAAATATTAATTATTTACCAAGAATTGCTTAGTAGCTACTAGGAATTAGTCAGACACTATTATGAATTATTCAGTAATTGTTAGTTTTCAAAATCTACTATTGATTATTCAGGAGTATATAATAATATATATAATATTATATATACTATTAATCATAAAGTATATATAATAATCATTCAATACCTACTATGAATCATTCAATGTCAGTATAAACTATGATATATTCCAAATTGAGTATGGATTATTCAGGAATTGCTGTAAATTATTTTGCATATAGTATGAATTATTATCTACTACACATTTGTTCTGTCCACTATAGGTTATTCAGTATTTATTATGAGTTACTCAGTATCTACTATGAATTATTCAGTATCTACTATGTGTTATGCAGTATCTACCATGAATTATTCAGTATCTACCATGAATTATTGAGTATCTACTATGAATTATTGAGTATCTACTATGAGTTATTTAGTATTTACTATGAGTTATTCAGTATCCACTATAAATTATTCAGTATCTACTATGAGCTATTCAGTATCTACTATGAGTAATTCAATATCCACTAAGAATTATTCAGTATCTACTATGAGTTATTCAGTATCTACCATGAGTTATTCAGTATCCACTAAGAATGATTCAGTATCTACTATGAGTTATTCAGTATCCACTATGAATTACTCAATATCTACTATGCGTTATTCAGTATCTACCATGAGTTATTAAGTATCCACTATGAATGATTCAGTATCTACTATGAGTTATTCAATATCCACTAAGAATTATTCAGTATCTATGAGTTATTCAGTATCTACTATGAGTTATTCAGTATCTATTATGAGTTATTCAGTATCCATTATGAATTGTTCAGTATCTACTATGAGTTATTCAGTATCGACTATTAATTATTCAGTATCTACTATGAGTTATTCAGTATCTACCATGGGTTATTCACTATCCACTACGAATTATTCAGTATCTACTATCAGTTATTCAGTATCTACTATGAGTTATTCAGTATCGACTATTAATTATTCAGTATCTACTATGAGTTATTCAGTATCTACCATGGGTTATTCACTATCCACTAAGAATTATTCAGTATCTACTACGAATTATTCAGTACCTACCATGAGTTATTTAGTATCCACTAAGAATGATTCAGTATCTACTATGAATTATTCAGTATCTACTATGAATTATTCAGTATTTACTATACTCTATATAAAGACCTGTGGGGTATAAGGGGCTAAATAAATAAAGTTAGTATTAGTAGCGATAATAATAGCAATATATTTAGTTCTTATTCACAATTACGTACTCTAATACCACTACACATTTAATCTAACTCATCTCAGTCTTACCTGAGTTTGGTGCTGCAGTGTGTACAGCGGAAGCAGGTGTTGTGGAAAATCTGTTGATTGGCGACCAGTTTCTCTATTGGATAAACAGTCTTATGGCAGGCCACGCAGGTCTCCCTCGCCGTCAGACGGAACTTCTGTCCCTGCAAATAAAGAAAAATCTTCATGAACAGCTGTAACTGAGACTGGACGGAAACTGTGAGTGAGACTAAGTTGTAGACTGATGGTTTTAAGCTTTGTGTAACTGAAAAATCTGCACTAATAGTAACTTAATCAACACAAATGACAAAAGACAGCTGTCCTCATAATAGCCAAGAGGAGAGCAGCATTAAGGATGAGCTGATCAAACAGGGATCAAAAACCACTGTTTGCAGTGAGGGTGCATTTTCAAAGCAGATACAGTCATAAGTTTGAATACTCCCAGCCACATTACAAGCGAAAGTAATTACACCTTCCACAGAGGACACACTTAAATATGGCACTCTTTCTGCACATTTTACTGTACAATTTCTATTTATTTGCATGAAAAAAGTAAACACAAAATATAAAGTGTGCCACAACTATTGCACAGGCCATGTTTTGTGTTTTATTTTTTCCCCAATTTGTTGAATTGAACAGATATAGAATATTAAAGTAGGGGTGATCAAATTTGGCAAACAACTGTATGTTCGTACAAACTAAAACTACTGCACAATATGGATGAACCTCATAAACTGCAGTTATATTGTAATATATTTTGACTGTGACACACTTTTAAGCAATATAATAATGTGATATTCTTAAAGACTGGCTTGTATTATTTTTACAAAAAAATATATTTTATTTGTTATTATTATTTATATACCTTAATCAAAACACCCACAGAAACGTATAAGAAACTGTGATTAGTCAGGACTTTCACAGCACTAGGGATACGTGATCAGAATCACCAGGTTTTTTCTCTCCAAACACATTCATTATAATGATTTTAGCTGATCTGTGTTACAGTTATATGAGGTAAATAACATGAAGCAGGTAACTCGTTGCGTTAAATAGCTAAGGTCACCTGACCGCCCATGAGTCAGCCAATTTACAAAATCCTCAATTTTAACTAGAGTGTTCACTGGAGTGACAGTCTCTGGTGTTACACCATATTCACACCTTCTTCTTCTTTCGGCTGCTCCCTTTAGGGGTCGCCACAGCGGATCATCTGCCTCCATCTTGCCCTATCCACTGCCTCCTCTACTTTCACACCAACCATCTCCATGTCCACCTTCACTACATCCATAAACCTTCTCTGAGGTCTCTTCTCCTTCTGCCCGGCAGCTCCATCTCCAACATTCTTTGACCAATATATCCACTATTCCTCCTCAACACATGTCCAAACCATCTCAACCTGGCCTCTCTGGCTTTATCTCCAAACTGCTCCACCTTCACTGTCCCTCTGATCTGCTCATTTCTAATCTTGTCCATCTTTGTCACTCCCAACGAAAATCTCTACATCTTCATCTCCGCCACCTCCAGCTCAGCCTCCTGTCTTTTAGACAGAGCCACAGTCTCCAAACCATACATCATAGCAGGACGCACTACTGTCTTGTAAACCTTCCCTTTCACTCTTGCTGCTATCCTTCTGTCACACATCAGCCCTGACATTCGTCTCCACCCACTCCATCCTGCCTGCACCCTCTTCTTCACCTCTTTTCTACACTGTCCATTGCTCTGGATGGTTGACCCAAGATATTTGAAGTCATCCACCTTTACGACCTCTACTCCTTGCGTCTTCACCTTTCCACCTGCCTCCCTCTCATTCACACACATGTATTCCGTCTTGTTTCTACTGACCTTCATTCCTCTCCTCTCCAGTGCAAACCTCCACCTCTCCAGATTCTCTTCCACCTGCTCTCTACTCTCACCACAGATTACAATGTCATCTGCAAACATCATGGTCCATGGAGCCTCCTGCCTGACCTCATCTGTCAACCTGTCCATCACCATTGCAAACAAGAAGGGGCTCAATGCTGATCCCTGTTGTAACCCTACCTTCACCTTGAAACCATTTGTCACTCCAACTGCACACCTCACCACTGTCTCACTATCCTCATACATGTCCTGCACCACCCTAACATACTTTTCAGCTACACCTGACTTCCTCATACAGTAGCACAGTTCCTGTCTTGGCACCCTATCATATGCCTTCTCTAGATCCACAAAGACACAATGCAGCTCCTTCTGACCTTCTTTGTACTTCTCTACCAACACTCTCAATGCAAAAATTGCATCTGACCATAAAATATGTTTGGAATTGAGCTCTCCTTTTTGCATATATTATAGGTGATGTTAATGGACATACTAAGATTATTAGTTCTGGGGTTGAAAGATTTTTTTTTTTAATGTATCCACCTTCTTCAAATATCGTGATAACAGTTAGCCAACTATATACTGTGCAGCCCTGAGTGATTTTTACCAAGTCACTGAAAATGCTAGGATTCAATATTTGTTGAAAAGACAGCATGCAAGACAAAACAAAACCAAAACAAAGCACACTGCATGCCTGAAGTGGCAGAACAGGAGACACTATGTGCAAATTAGCCACATTAGCGGTCACTTACCCGAACCAGTTTGGGTGTGTCGCTGCTCTCTGGCTCAGAGGCTTCAGTGCTGGGGCTCACTGCATCAGCCAACACGCCTGAAACAGCCACACATTCACAAAGCCAACTTTTTAAGACAGACACAGAGATAAATGACTTCTAATGTATAGACGTATACAAGTTAGCATGTCCTCTACTGTTTAAATATGGCACTTTTCTGTTTGGTTTAATGCATAATTTATATTAAGTTTAACATACTGGGGGGAAAACACATCAAGTGCCATAACATTTGCACAGTTGACACTTTGGGTTTATGTTAAATTCAGCAAACAAACAGTGATGTAAATGTTCAGAGGTGTGTTGTCTGTAAAGGATGTGTTAACTTAGTTTCACTTTCAAAAGAGGTCATTTAGGCCCAATCCCATTTCACCCCTTGCCCCTACCACTCAGCTCTACCCCTCTGTTTTGCATGTTCACGTCTAGTGATAGGGTGTCCCTACTCTTGATGAAATAGAGAGGTCAGGCATAGTGTTAGGGCTACATGCTCTTCCAAATGGAAGTTGTTCAGAGTGTTATAAGGCAAATAAGGCAAGATGGCTGCGTAAATAACGAAAGAAACTGAAGAATTAGGGGTGGGCGTTAAATAAATAAATAATAAATAAATAATTGCCTCGATGTATTGATTACCTGGATGTAACTAAAGCCCAGCACAGAGGTTGCTGAACTTTACTCCTCTGCTATCACTGCAGTCTGGCAGCACCACTAGTAGCCTGATAATGAAGTAATGTTCTTCTTTATTTAAGCTTCCCATTTCAGAGGGAAGATTTCAACCACTACCGCTTGTAACTCAGTTCCAAGTGGCAAGGTGACACTTGAAAACAAGGGGTAGGGGTACAAATAAGAAACAGGATTGGGGCTTAAAATGGAGAAAATGTTTTCAGATTCTAGTTTCAAAAGAAACTGATGACATCAGAGTTTGGGGGGTAGCGGGGTGCGGGGGGCTGACTCACCATTGGTCTTTGTGCTTGGTGTATCTGAAGAGGGCGCATTCTGAAAAGAAACAAAGAATAAGTGGACAAAGGTAACAACAAACAAAACTAAATCAAAAAGGAAGGAAAGAAAAGTCAGAAAAAAGTAAGAAAAAGACGCCATTAAAAGAATTTCAAATCAGCACAAGCACGACTTTGCAACTCATTCTTCTTGCATACTGTGACGTATTTGAGAGTGAAGCATATTATTGTTCAAGTTTTTTGCCCCACCCTCTGGTGCACGATGACATCATCAAAAAAAAAGATCTGAAGATGTTTTATAGGTCGGGCTAAAGTCGTTACATTTTGAGGGAAAACGGAAGTGTAGTATTTTAAATTAAATATGATGGATCATGATTAATATAAGCTGTGTTGTGAACTAACAAGATGACAAGGCTCAGTTTTGAGGCTGACTTTAAAAAATATAACTTAACACAGCATAAGCAAAACAATGTGTCTTGTTTGAAGCAAAGAGACGTACCACTGCCTGCCTTCTGCCACCAGGGGGCACATTTTCCTTGTGGTCCGTGGTGGAAGGGCTTCCCTCACTTTCAGATGGGTTAGACTGCAGTGGAGAGAAACAGCAGGTGAGAATGAGAATCTGACACCATGCTTAGGTTAAATATGTCTTCAGAATTAAATACAACAGAACAGAACAAATTTCCTGTCTGACTGTAATCTAGAGATGGGCAATATGGCAAAAAAAAAAATATATCACAATACTACAATAACTATTCAAGATACATGATTTACTTATACTATATATACAGATATATGCATCTACTTTTTCTGGCATAAGTTGGAACATGCAAATAAATAAATAAATAACCAGTAGTGTCATACTTCAAATTACCATCAAACACAAAGATTCATATTCAAGATTTTACATCCTGTACTGCACTGAATCCACTCAAACAGCTAATGAGGCTCTTTTTATAATGAAACACGCAGCCTGTATTACTGTTTATATAATTATTATTATTTATTATTAATTTTTTTAATCCCATACGGTGTAGTTTAGAGCCTGTAATATATGTTCTGTAAAGTGTTTTATATTGAATTAGCTGGAGTTTTGAATTGCTGGACATATAGAAGATGTCACTGCATATATTTTGCCACTTGACATTACATGTTTATTTTATATCTGAGGTCCATTTTTCAATTGGGAGTGAGATAAAATTTTCTGAAGTTTAAAGGAGTGTAGTTTTAAGTGTGGGGGGGTGATTGCAGAAATTTTTCACTAATAACTCTTTAGAACACCTTTGAGTTGTATATACACTGAAAGTTACAATTATCTGGTATATTGTATTTTTTTAATTGTATTTGGTTTCTGGAGGGTAGCTAACTTAATTCAAGGCTTTTTGTGCTTCCAATAGAACTGCGTTGTCAAGAGAGGAGAACCAGCCTGACGGTGGGGTAACAGGGGTTACAGAAAACAGATTGATTTTAGGGAGATTATTCATTTTAACTGCTGATATTCAGCCTATTAGAGTTAATGGTAGTTTGTTCCACCTTTCTAGATTTTCCTTTATTTCTTGCATTAAAAGGTATCTAGTTAAGTTTATACAAATCGTTTTTGTTAGGAGAATTATGAACACCAAGATGTTTAATAGACTGCGCGATATGTTCAGATGGTCCATCATAGACCTTGTCATCCCAGTTGAATTTACTTAAAGGTAGAAACTCAGATTTGGACAAAATGAATGGAATAGCCAGAAACCCTGCTATACTTATTTATCAGTTCATGAACTGATAGAAGGGACAGGTTAGTAATATATAGTAAAACATCATCTGCACATAGACTGATTTTATGGGGGTATGACTTTGACTGTATACCTGAGATTTTATTACACTGTCTGACAGAAGCAGCCAAGGGCTCAATAAAAAGACCAAACAATAAAGGTGATGATGCACATCCTTGCCGACTTCCTCTTTGTAGCTGAAAGGGTCTGGATATATATGTCTGTTTGTTGAGACTGAGGCAGAAGGTGAGTTGTATAGTGTTTTTATCCAGTTGGTAAAATATGGACCAAATCCAAAGTGTTTAAGAGAAGCAAAGAGAAAGTACCACTCTACCCTATCAAAGTGAAATTAGTAAAATCAAGAGGTATTTTTAGATGTTTCAATATATCAGCTTTCAGTTTTGCATTGTAAACAAATTCCTAACTATAAATGTTAAAAGGCTACCCATAAATAAAAGTTATTTAGCTCTAATTACCAGTCCTCCACTGCTTAAAGGGCATTTCCACCATTTTTTCAACATTTCTGCATAATTTAATTGTTAGGATATAAACAGCAGTGCTGAGATTTTATATGTAATGCTCATGATGGTGAAACAGTGGTGAATCTAAACAAAATAACTTTTGCCTTCAGTGCATTCAATGAAGGTATGTGATAAACTTTACCACTGGAAATAGGAGGTTGAGATGAAACTTTCTATAAAGGCAGGAAAGGAGTGTCATTGATGGACTTTCTCCTAAACCTGATCTATTCCATGACTACACAGATTTAGTGTAGTGCAGTTTGTAAAACACTGAATAAAAAATAACTGTAGTTGTAAGTTTAATTAATTTTTATGAATTATTACAGTTTATTTATAATGTGTCACTACAAGTTCTATTTTGTCTGTTGCAACTTCAACAGACAAACAGACTTCAACATGAAAAAATGAACTATCGTGATGCATAAGGTCTATTATGAAAAATGTCTTGAAGCATCATCTGACAGTGTGACAGAGATGCGGTTGAGAAACACTGGAGAACCCCAAGCAGTTCACTTCTTAAAAAAGAAACTGTGAGAAAAGCCAAGTTTGACCTTCATTGCATCTGTGCAATAATCTCTTTAATGAATAGCATTTCAAATTAAAAATGAAAAATATTACTTTAACAAACACCAGGGGAGAATCTAATGTACTCTGTCATGAGACATTACAGACCAGCTATCTAGAACCTGACCTGAAAGAAGAGATTGAAAGGCTATAAATGTACAGATTATGAAAGCAGTCGTATAATCCTTACACCCACATGACCAAACAGGCTTATAACCATTAATAACATGCAAGCAAATGACCACACAGTCCACTCACTGAGCGCGGAGGGGAGCGGGCGTCCTGTTTGGAAACGGCTGCCTGATACTTGGCCAACCTGTCCCTGAGTGATTTGGTCCGCTCCAGGGTGATCAGACCTGAGAAAACACAAGAGCATTAGTTTAAATTTTAGGTGGCGAAACTTTAAATACCTTAATATGAAAATAATATCCCTAAAATGAATCAAATCAAACAGTGGTGAACTTAGATATTTAATAGTGATACAATACAATATGCTGTGATATAATTTAAAACAATGCAATATGCAGTGATATTATTTCATCCAATATGATATGCTGTGATATAATTTGATACAAAATGAAACACTGTGATGTATATTGCTAATATATATTAAATAAACACTAAGACATAATTTGATATGATATGCTGTGATAAAAATTAGATACAATACAACGCTCTGTGCTTTAATTTGATACAGAACAAGAGTTTAGGTGGCCTGGAAAAATGACCTTTTGCTGAGTGTAAATAAGGGAACACATCTTCTACAGAGAACACACTTCTGCACATTTTAACACACAACTACTGTTTATTTGTTGAAATTAGCATACTGGGAAAAATCTATATAAAATGTGGCCTGTGCAGAAGATTTGGCATCCTTTGTTTTTTTCCTCCAATATGTTAAAATGCACGTTAACTGTACATTACAATGTGCAAAAGTGTGTTCTCTATAGAGGATATGTTAACTTGACTGGAGTGTACAAACATTTGCACATGACTGTATGTGCACTATTTGGCATCATGTTACCTTTTCCACAATTTTCCATAACTTCTGATCAACATACATGATTCATAAGTGTTCCAATTCATGGCAATCAAGGAATATCAGTGTTGTTGTTGCGTAAATCAAACAAAACCAACAACTTTGCAAAAAACACAACATGTGCGTGCATTTCTTTGTGTAACAGTTTGAGTGTTTGGCTCTACCTCTGTCTGCTGGTCGGATATCCATATCTTCTGAAGAAGTGCTGTTCAGTCCCCCTCGTACCTGAATGACAAAGAAGAAAGAATATCAGCCCAGCAGAGAGCGATCTGAAAAACGGGCCGGTGCCATAGGAAGAGTTTAAATCCAGAAAAGTTCCAATCTGTGAACAAAGCAGGAAGGAAAAGAGTGCAAAGAGTAGCAAACACACAATCCACAGCACAGCTGACTACAGCCCCCCTCTCTTCCTGCTGCCCTCGCTGTCTTCCCCAGGAAACCCCACTGTTACATCCTCTACACCTTCACAGCCTCAAAGCTCCGTCCCCACACTGTCCTTAACACACTAACACACACGCACACCTGTTTTTATACAGTCTGAGGACATTAACACTTTACACTTATGACAGCCATGTAAAAAAAACTTTATTCCAGCTTCCATTCTTCTCAGGAGACTCACTTTCAGTTTCTCAAAGAATATGCAGACACTCCTCCAAAGTTCAGTGTTAGAAGCTGGTTGATCAGAAATCACTGAACACATTCAGTGATGTTGAGGTCTGGACTCTGCAGTCGTCAGTCCATTGTTCAGCTTCTTTGTTTCTTTCAGCTACACATCCTTTCAGACCCTTAGCGCTGAGTTGTCTTCTCATAGTGGAAGGGTGGACAGAAACACCTGTGAATGTTTTCAGATCTGAAGCAGCTTGATTTTCTCCTCTCTCTCAAAGATGAAAGCTTTAAGTGCTGTTTATCTGATGGGGACAGTTTTGTTGTCTGCCAGGTATTCCAGGTGGTTGTTAGGAGGCCTGTTTTCTCTGTAAATTTTAATCATGTATGAACTCCAGTTTTAAACCTTTTATTTTTCATTTATTTTCCCTTGACTTTCTTCTTTCTTATGCAAGTGGATTATCTTATAACCAATCTCCTCAGAAACATCCCTTGAAAGTAATAACATGTACTTAGTGGCTATTTTGACTGAAGATTAAATAAACTACGGGTTGGTTCTGTGGGTCAGTCTTGTTTTATTCTGTTTCTCCTACCACAAGTCAGGACATTTTCTTCTTGAAAATATACAAAAGCGCCCCCACCCCCAGCACACAAAGGTGTAATCCACTTCACAGAAGTGTCAATACTCTTTAACATCACAATGAGTGAATACAGAAAGACAAATAAATCATCTCTTGTCTGAGTCCACACTGCAAACAGCCTCGCTGGGGAAAGCCGTCTTTTGTCTGGCAATTCCATTAGCATAGTAAAGGTTCCTATTCATTTGGGTCCAAAGCTAAATAAGCCATGTTAATCAAAGCATCTTAAGGCTGCCTTTTGTAAACACTGGAACAGAGCTGCAGATTTCTATAGTAGATTTTAAGAGTCTATTGGGAGTTTTAATATGAACATTTAAGCTTCTTACATTAAATAAATTGGATACAGACATTTTATGCAGTCAAATGAGGTCAATTTTACATCAATGTGATCAAACTGATGGGTGAACAGATGGAGACAGTTAATCCTCTAATGAGTTTAAGAAGCAGTGAGAGACAGTCATTAGTCTGTCTATCACCCCCGCCCCAATCTGACTCTACAAATTCTCTAAATAGCAACAATTCCCAAAAAATTCACTGGCTATCACTATTAACTATATTAGTAACCTATTAGCAATCAAGGCTAAACAATAAAGCTAACAAAGCATGCACAGCCTTTCAAAATGCTTTAGTAGAAAAGATGAACTAGGAAGCCTTTAAACAAAGCTATTAATTCAAAGCTATTTATCTGGACAGGAAGGAAAACACTAACATTAGAATAAACAAATAAACAAGTAATTAATGCATTGTGTAATAGTTTAATCATTTCCAAAGCTCTTCTCAAGCAGGTCCAGTATTTACAGCTATCGCCCAATATCTAGTTTATCTAATCAGTCCTACATTAAATTAAAACAGGTACAGAACAGCATTGCATATTCAATACTATGTGGCACAAATGCCTATAGTGACATACACTTAACAAACATATACATCCAATAAATGAGCAACAACTGACAGAAATATATAAACAAACAGTATATACTAGCAGATTAAGACTATTATGGAATATTTACCAAGCATAAACATGTTAATAAACAAATAAATCAAACTATCAAAGCTATCTATGTGCACAAGTGTGTGTGCAGAATAAATACAGTTGTACAAAAGTTACAATTTTTTTAAGGAAAATAAGTTTTTGGTGCACAATGTATTTGCTGAGTCTAAAGTACTTTAAAAAATCGTAACTGTATCCTAACTGTTGCACTGACCACATTTTATGTCCTGTTAAATTCAGCAAATAAACAGTGCATTAAATGTGCAATAAAATACAGTCTTGTGCAAAAGTATGGGCATCCCTGGTCAAATGGTGTTTTACTCGTTCATTTCCTACTACAAGTCAAGTCAAGAGGCTTTTACTGTCATTCCATCTATCTACAAGTACACAGTGGAGTGAAATTTACATTTACATTTGGCTGACGCTCTTATCCAGAGCGACTTTACAATTTGATCATTTTTACACAGGTAGGCCAAGGTAGTGTTAGGAGTCTTGCCCAAGGACTCTTATTGGTATAGTGTAGGGTGCTTGCCCTGGTGGGGGATTGAACCGTAGTCTACAGTGTGAAAGGCAAAGGTGTTAACCACTACACTAACCAACCACCAAATTATGCTCCTCCTAGGAACAACATGGTGCAACATGAAAGAGAACAGGCTGAACAAAGTGCAAAGTGCAGACGTAAGTGTGCAAAAAACGTTAGACTAGAAACAATACAATAAATACGATAAAAAAACTGTAAAAAAACACACAAAAAACATTAGAGACAGTAAACAGACAGGACAGTGCAGCGCTGACACAGCGCTCATTTCTGAGTATGAAATAGGGTTGTGGAATAAGGTGCAAAGATTATTAACATGCTGTGATCTGTGAATACGTCAGCACAGCAGTTCCTGAGGTAAGATATACACGGTACTCGAGTAAACAAAGTGTAAACACTGTATTGGCAGAAAGTTCTTGTAAATAATATCATCGAGAACACATTTAAATACTGTATCTTTTTGCAAATATTAGTGTAGAGTTTCTATTTGCTGAGTTTAATACATGAGAGAAAAATAAAAGATGAAATATGGTGCCAAAACTTCTGCACACGCCACTTTCTATGTTTTGGCTTTTTTTTATATGTATTAAACATGGTAAAATAAACAATAATTCTGCATTAAAATGTGCAGTTGTTTGTTGTCTGTAGAGGATGTGTTCACATTTTTTCACTAAACACATAATTTGACCCAACATTTACCCAAGACTGCACACAAACATCCAAAGGAAGCCACAGCACGAGAACAGATACGAAAAAGGGGGGTTTAACAAACAAACACACAAAAGGTGGCTGATGACCAAGGCCGATAAGGGAGCTTAGTCCTAATCCAGGATGCAGATAAGTGAGCCGAGGATCTGACCAGTTTAAATCAGCTCATGCAGAGTTACTGCTGCTGGCTGCTACCAAGTGAAATAACTATAATAACAATCAACAGTAAACTCAAAACAGCTACAAAAAATCTGTTTTCCTTTGAAAGAGGCCTTGGCTGCGGCTGCTGCCTCTGCTGGAAAATCAAAACTGTCCAACTGCTTGGAACAGCTGCAATGCATGAACCTTGTTAGGCTAGAAGGCATTACTTTAAAGTCATGTGGAACGCTTTCTCTGCTTTGTTTTGGCAGTGCTGCCCTGTTTCAGCCATTTTAGCAGGCCTATATGGCAGAAGAAGGGCTGCGTGCAGTAAGAAGTGAGCAATATGATAATGCTTTATCATTATAATGATAATTTACTTCAGATTATGTTGTTTATGTTTTATGGGAATAGTCAGCACTGAACAACTGACTAATTTAAAGGTTATGCTTAGAAAGCCGTGCTTTGTACTATCCAGAAATAATTTACCCTCAGATTTGCCTTAATTACATGTACATAAACCATATAATACTTCTCCTATGAGGTCTCCTATGAGATGCAGCTTAAACTATGCACACTAAGCAAGCATGACTGTAATTTAGCAACAAATATCTCTGCTATTATTGCAATTTATACTGATAATTAGTTAAATCTGCCTTCATGGATTCATCCAGGACACAGCAGGCGATAAGGCATGTCAGAATGAATAGACTAAGGCAATTATTAAATGAACCCCATTCACATATCTTATAAGTAGTAGTGGTTCTTGCTGTGAAAGAAGAATTGCTACTAAACACTGATTATGATGTGCCTGAATGAGCATATACACTATATTTCCAAAAGTATTCGCTCATCTGCCTTCACATGCATATGAACTAGGGTGACATCCCATTCTTAATCCATAGGGGTTTAGTATGATGTCTGCCCACCCATTGCATCTATAACAGCTTCAACTCTTCTGGGAAGGATTTCCACAAGGTTTAGGAGTGTGTTTATGGGAATTTTTGACCATTCTTCCAGAAGAGCATTTGTGAGGTCAGACACTGATGTTGGACGAGAAGGCCTGGCTCGCAGTCTCTGCTCTAATTCATCCCAAAGGTGTTCTATCAGGTTGAGGTCAGGACTCTGTGCAGGCCAGTCAAGTTCTTCCACACCAAACTCGCTCATCCATGTCTTTATGGACCTCACTTTGTGCACTGGTGCACATTCATGTTGGAACAGGAAGGGGCCATCCCCGAACTGTTCCCACAAATTTGGGAGCATGAAACCGTCCAAAATCTCCAAAATCCAACTCCTGAAAAACAATCCCACACCATAATCCCCCCTCCACCAAACTTTAAACTTGGCACAATGCAGTCAGACAAGTACCGTTCTCCTGGCAATCGCCAAACCCAGACTCATCCATCTGATTGCCAGATGGGGAAGCGTGATCCGTCATTCCAGAGAACACGTCTCCACTGCTCTAGAGTGGAGGCCCTTTACACCACTGCATTCGAAGCTTTGCATTGCACTTGGTGATGTAAGGCTTGGATGCAGCTGCTCAGCCATGGAAACCCATTCCATGAAGCTCTCTATGCTGTTCTTGAGCTAATCTGAAGGCCACATGGAGGTCTGCAGTGATTGACTCTGCAGAAAGTTGGTGACCTCTGCGCACTATGCTCCTCAGCATCTGCTGACCCTGCACTGTCATTTTACATGGCCTACCACTTCGTGACTGATTTGCTGTCGTTCCCAATCGCTTCCACTTTGTTATAATACCACTGACAGTTGACTGTGAAATATTTAGTAGTGAGGAAATTTCATGACTGGACTTGCATGGGTGACATCCTATCACAGTACCATGCAGGAATTCACTGAGCTCCTGAGAGCGACCCATTCTTTTACAAATGTTTGTAGAAGCAGTCTGCAGGCCTAGGTGCTTGGTTTTATACACCTGTGGCCATGGAAGTGATTGGAACACCTAAAATCAATTATTTGAATGGGTGAGTGAATACCTTTGGCAATATAGTGTATGTTATGTACTTATGAGTCATAATGGGGGGGGGGGGGGGGGCAACACCTTTCCCCATAATTTAGTTTTTGGGTAACTTTTACAACATTTCACATTTTTTTCAACCGGCACTTCTTGAACAGTTTTTTTTCCATTTGCTGTAAGTTTAACTTTGTTCCATGTGGAAGAAGCTAACGTTAGTTAGCCAACTTGCAGTCTTGTTGTACCTAGCTAGCAAACATTAGACCAAGACAGGACCCTCTCTTTGCTACCACGTGTACCTGTACAGTCGATGTTTCTGATAAAATGGCCAGTGAGTGTAAACTGCCAACCCAATGAAAAGAAATGACATCATGTTAACTGCTCCCCACTAGTTTCATCCACAGGATGCTGACCTTTACCTGAGAAATTCCTCAAGTCTAACCATAAACTAGTAAGAAAAGAGATGTGGACCTGCGGGTGAGGGAAGAAAGCAAAGAGAGAGATGTGAGGAAAGAGAGACAGACAGACATTGAGTCTGGTTGGTCAGCATGAGGCTGGTTTTGTAGGCCTCCAGTGATTTGTTTGGGGGTGTGGGGGGGGGGGGGGGGGGGGGTATGTGCATACCGCTCCCATGACATCATCGCTTCAAGACATCAGCACAGAGCAGCCACACAAAACCAGCAATGGCTGAGGCGTTTTAGAGGGGACTGTAAAAGTGAACAAGTGACCAGACATTTTCAAAACAGCACTAAAAAACTGTCAGATGTGTTTGATGAAGTCAACATATGCATGGACTTGGCCTTAAAGTGATAGTTCACTCACTTTCACACAATTTCCCCCCCTTTGCCCCATATATAATCTATCAGCCAAGGCTTGTTTGGTGTTTTTAGCTTAGCATGGGAGCTATGAGGCTAATGTAGGTAAAAAATAATGGGAGCTTATACCCTACCGATTAGCATGGTGCTAACAACATGCCTAAATCATCATATATATTTATATGCTTCCTGACACTGTATGACCCATTGTTATCTATAAACATGGATGTACAGTCTTATGCAAAAGTTTGGGCACCCTCTGTTCATGCGTTTTATGCTCTATTGTGAATAAAATATGGGTCTGAGATTTGCAAATCATTGCATTCTGTTTTTATATACATTTATATATATATTTTACACGGTGCCCCAACTTTTTTGAATTGGGGTTATACTATAGAAATACTAAGCAAGGAATATTAAAATATCACTTAAGTAGATAGAAGATAGAGAAGTACAGAGAATTGCACATACAAACACAGAGACACTAAAACATTGTAAATTTACTAATTTGTAATGACTGCCAAAATTAGGGTGGCAGGGTTCTGGACCGGAGAGGACCGTTGATGGGCCGGTATTTGGACTCTCCAAATACACAACAGGTTGTTTTCTCAGTTTTATTTTATTAAAAGAACAAGACAGTTGCTAAACTGTTTAAAAGCAGAAGCTGTCTGGTTCTGATAGGACTGAAATCTGGCAACTCTACATACGACTGTAGCTAAAAACAGCAGTCACATTAAAGCCCTAATTTTGTCAGTACTTTAATCCATTTTTATAGGTAACAGTGTGTCACTGTGTCCAAAATAACAATCAAGTCTATTTCAGATGACAAACTATTTTCTGTCTAGTTCAGACATTGAGATGTAAACTGCATGATTCAGAGTCGTTTGGTGTGAAATGGTTCAGATTTCTTTACAGTGGTAGTGATAGGAACCAGGGGTCAGCATGACTACAACACCAAGATACACATTTTATTTACTACCCTAAACCACCACTGAACCTCCATGTGTCTTCTGAGTTTTATATGGAATAATAATGATGGTTAAATAGAGTTAAACTGAAACAGGTTCTTTAAAAATAACGCTTCAGACCAATAACTTATCAGCAGCTTAGGCTTAAATGTTAACAGACCAGACCAAAAAGAGACTTCACTTTGTCATCCCATTACCACTTTACTGAATCAGCGTTTTTCCTGAGGCAGGAAATGGCTCAAACAACTGTGTCACTGTAATGGACTACAAAGAAGCATTGTGCCTGCATCACGCCCTTAACGTTTAGGGGAACTTCTTACAAAGTTAGTTCCCACAGAGCCATCCACACCTAATGAGCGAGCAGAGATGCTGGCTTTTTATGAGGAACATAGAGGAATGTCCTTTATGGAGGCTTAAGACTTTTTAACAGCAACATCTGTTAAAGATTCTGACTTCGCCACCCCCACTGTTAATCCACAGTCAACCTCAACCGAAGCCTATCAGCACATCAAAGGCCCTCTATCAGCCATTACGTTCCAGCAAGGCACATCTCTGTCTCCATGTAAGAGCACAACAGAATGAACACCAGAGAAATTCCAAGGTGGATCCTTTGCAGGGAATTAAAAAGGAATGTTAGTGCATTCTTGACCTTTGCCGTTTGCAGGGTGGGTGAAAAGAGAGCGCGGAGTTAATGCTGATGTAGATTAGCACAAATGCACTGCAGTTAACAGTGTAAAAACGGAATGAGAATTAATAGTGATGTTTATTAACAGATGTCTTTACAATGGTGGTGATAGGAACTACTACCACTGGTTCCTATTACCACCACTGTCTATATAGTCAAATAACTACAGCAATAACTATCACCATGACTACAGCTCAAATATAAACATTTTAATTATTATCCAAAACCACCAGTGAACCCACATGTGTCTTCTGAGTTTCATATGGAATGATGACGATGGAAAAATGTGAAAAAAATCTGAAATAATGTTTTCTTTGGAAACCTGGCACACCCTGCACGTATCCCTCCACCATGAATGTGCTACAAAAAGATATTTTAAGGCTAAAACCTTCTCAAAACTATCATAAAATAATGTATTCATAACGTTTTCGTGTAATATCTTTCCACAAGGAGAATAACTTTGCTTTTATCTGGCAGATTAAATTATAAAAATATCGATTAAATGGGCAGATTTTGAATAATTAGCAGAAGTCCCCTTTAATTCTCACAGTTCATATGTAGTCCTTTGCAATCTAAATTCCTCCACATTTCATTTGATACAAACTTCAACTGTATTTCCACATTATGTGCTAAAACTTTGGGAAAAAATGCAACAACAGTGTCAAAAAACTGCCTGCCAGGCTTTTCCTTATGATACCGTATAAGACCAAATAATCATATTTCATCATTTTGTGTGACACATGACGAAAACCTTCATTTTCCTGAAGATAGTTTAGTAAGAAGTTGAATTTGCGCAATTTCCCCACGTACTCCAAAGGCAGATATGCTTTTATAACTCCTGACCCCATGTGATACACCAGTATCACTAAATATGGCCAGAAAATTATGCCACAGAACAGTAGCAGCCATACTGAAGCCTGGGTTCTGTCTATACTTTAGTCCACATTTATAGATAACAGTGTGTCATACAGTGTCATTATCAAGTCTACTAGGATTACTAGATTGCTGAACACCTCCACGTGGTTTGAGGCAAGTATAGGATGATTTAGACATGCAGTTAGCACTGTGCTAATTGGTGGGCTTCAAGCTTTCATTACTTGTTAGCTACTTTAGTTACATAGCTTCATTGTAAGAAACTTCAGACACCAAACATGTCTGAGCTGATTAAAGATGGAAAAATCATTCAAAACCCTACAACTGCAAGGGCCCACACTTCAGTTCCTCATTGTAATAACTTTATACTACTCAATTAATTCATAGTAATTATTAAATGATCTTAAATGGCTTATATTCTGCATTTTTCTTGTATTTTATTTCTTCCCTGGTGTCCACTTATGATGTTTGTCTATGTTTATGTACCAACAAAAACAACTTTACATGACTATTTTCTAACTTCTCTTTTTCTAAAACTTTAAGACTAATCTGTGTAAAGGAGGTCTGTTCTGATTGGCTGCCCTGTACTGCACTTCAAAAGCAGTCCAGGCTGAAACACTGCTTATAACTTCAGCATGAACTGCTGTAAGCTGAACAGGCAGGAGGCATGGTTTAATATCTACGTAATAAATCTTTAATAAATCAAATACATTTTAAAAAGGGTAGAAATTACAATTTTCATTGTGTAGGCACTTTAAGCCTTAAGACTCATAGCTGAATAGTAAACTTAAGGTTTAAGGGGTTAAGTATAAAAAGACTACAAGCAGAGCATAAAGTTTTCCGGTTACCTTGCTTTCCCCTTTCTCAAACATCATCTTCAGGCTGTTGAGGGGCACGCTGGGTTTCTCCAGTGGCGAGCAGGGCGAGGTTGGGGACAGTGGGTGCTCCTCCTGCTCCTCCTCCACCGGCCTCTCCTGCTTCCTTTCCATCTCTGCCGCCTCCTTCTCTTCCTTCACCTGCACAGGTCGCTCCCAGCGGGTCAGGGGCTGCCTCAGGCTGCCCTGCCGGACAAAGCTGCTGGAGCGAGTGGGAGGTTGGGGCTCTGCTGGAGGTTCTGGTCTCGATGCTTCTAAAGGAGGTGCGACGCTGAGCTGCAGTCCAGCTTTGTCCTGCTCCCAGCGCTTCTTCAGCACACTCAGGTTGCCCGAGCGTAAGGTCGGCGGTCGGCTATCGACAGGCTAAAAGTGGAGATGAGAGGAACGAAGGCTAATGTAAACAAAAAGTAGTTTTAGGTTCACTTCTGCTTTAATAACAATGCGCACACACACTCTGTCTGTAGAACTTGAACTCTACTATTCCTCACCCACCCCCCCACCCCCCCCCCCCCCCTGTGTTCTGGAGTGACGGAGCTCCATCCAATACTTTTGAGATGTGTCTGAGTGATCCAGAACTGACCATCCAACATCAGTGCTCAACCTCACTAAGGCTCAAACAAATCCTCACAGCAATGTTCCAAAATCCAATGTAAAGCCTTCCCAGAAGAGTAGAGGCTGTTACTGCAACACAAGCTCACTATTTATGCCCTTAAACGCTGGTGTCTACAAATTGTTGGACACACAGTGCAACTTACATTTTAGTTTCACAGCAGTTGCTGGATAAAAATCCTTAAGATCAACAGCTGACTAATGAATCTAGGGGTTAATTAGCCTGAACAAATCTTTTGATGCTCAACCTTCTTTTATTTTTATTTTATTAACCTATACATGAGATGTAAGGGTAGCTTTAGGTTCACTACACAAAAAGCTCTACACTGTTTATGTCCAATGCTTTCCTGAGGCAAACTGAGATAAGATAATGAGCTAAATCAGCCCAGTTGAGGCAAGCAAACACGGTCATTCTTGAGGACGGACAAGACAAGACAGGCAAGCACATTTCTCCAATGCGAACTGCAATCTAGTTCAGAGATAGAGGCTTCAGTGATAACTTTGAGAGCTGAAACAATCACACTAACATGTCTGGACCAATAGCTCACAGTAAACAGGGGCCACAATGTGATTTCTGAACCTGTGTTCGATTTCATACCTACAAATCAAGGTGCCGACAAGGTGTCTTTGGACTGATGCCACTTGGTTCCTTAAACAACACGTTTGCAAGCATGTTTCCATGGTTCCCTAAAAGATTTCAAAGTATGTTTCCATTGGACGAAAGGTTCTTCTGGGAGCTTAAAGTGGTTTGAAACCCACTATTCTTTTGTTTGAGCTCAGGACAATTGGTACATCCTCCCCGTCCATACGCCAACGCAGCAACGTGGTGACCTAAGGCTAAATGGCTTTGACAGCACAAATAGGAAGTGACAACTACAACAAAAAAAACTTACATTAACTGACTGTACAGCAGGCTATCAGCCATTCCATAGCAAAGTTATCTCCTCCTGGACTAGATCCTGCCACCAAACCCCCCAAACCCCCCGAACATCTCCAGCTGAAGTGGCGAGAAAGAGAGAAACTACCTTTACACAAACGTCTTTCTTGCTGAAACTTGTTAAGGACAAAAGAGTAGCTGTAGGAAATGAGCGTAAAGACCTGGGTGGATGAGGTAGGCGCTTTTTCCTCCTTGCTTTTATTCCTTTATTCTCCTCCCTTTCTCTCAGCTCCTTCAGCGCTCGCAGCTTTATGAGTGAGAAAGCTCTCCCAGATGTTGAGCAGGCAGAAAAACGAGACGTGTAAGAGAAAACCCCCCGCCAATCGACCCAGAGGAAGAGAGGGAGGGAGGGAGGGAAGGAGGGAGGGAGGGAGGAAGACTATGTGGAATACTGGATGAGACAGATAGGGGAGAAAAAGAGGTGGAGGGAGAGAAGAGGAGAGAAAAGTGAGCTATAAGAGAGTGAGACAGACAGAATTTGAGGAAACTGAGATGCGAGTGGGAGAGACAGCATGAGTGAGAGAGAAAAGGAAGTAGTTGAGAGAAGTTCATTGGGACCTGAAGGCAGGAAATGATATATTTGTGAGGAAAATTAACTCTTTCCTCTCCACGTTCTCCCAGCGTGTTCTGGGAAAGTTTAAATGCAAGCTCTAAAATTATACAGGTCATTAAACACTTATGAAATGATCATTTAATTGCTGTTGTCATTGTACATTTCCTCATAATTCTTTAAGAAAGCATTCAATGCATCATGAAAATTTAACCACAATTTCTAACTTGGCCTGCCATGTTTGTGTATTTTCGGCTGATGATGAACTGACATAAATAATTGTGAATAACAAGAACCTGAAGAGGCCAAACGGGTTGATTAGCTATTTTGCCTCCTTGCCGTCAGGACTTAGTAGCTTCCAATGGAGACCAGAAACAGCTCAAACTTAAATAAACAAACATCATTCACTGTTTTATTGATTTTGAACAATAATACGTTTTTATGCACAATTACTGTTTATTTGAGGAATTGAAGTGGCGATTACATTCTTTTTTTGGGATTTTTTTTTTGGATTTTCTCCCCAATTTAGTTGTTTCCAATTCAAAGGCCAAGTGTTCTCTCTTGGACTCGCAGCTACGGATGGCTGTAGCATGATCAGGGATTGAATTCACGATCCCCTGACGATATGGCCAATGCTTAGATGGCTGGGCCACTCGGGAACCCTTACATCCATCATTGAGATGAGGGTTTAAAAATCAGACTATTTTGCGTTATGCTGCCTTCAGACATCTTCAGACATCTGATACCCATCACCTGTGATAAATTCAGTTTTTCTAGAACTGCACATTTCACACCAAACCACTCTGAACGACTCTGTTTACATCTTAACCACATAATTACACAGAAATGTAGAAAAATAAGTGGAATTCTTAACATATTGAGGAAAAACTGAAATGTGGCTTAATTTTAGCACTTTTTATGTGTTTTTTTTAAATATGTAAAAGAATTATCAAATAATCAGAAATTGTACATTGAAGAGGTGCTTAAACCAGGGTTGTTATAATTCACTACAACTATTACAAAAAGTAAAACTAGCAGTGAAAATGTGCTAATTAAATATTATAAAAATAAAAACAATAGTTTTAAGCTTTTTTCAGAACATGCATGAGAGTTAAAGTGGATCTCTTCTGAGTTCAGGCATCTTTATGGAAAGCTGGAGCCGAGCTGACCTCATTCTACTGTAGGGTTATTTTATTTATTTTATTTTATTTTATTCTACTCTCAGTAAACATCTGCAATAACAGTATTCATCATACTACTAAAAACTAAACTAGATAAAAATGTGAACACGTACTTTTCAGAAAATAAAACTTAAACTAAAATGATTATAGCATGTTTAAACTGCAATCAAAAACCCAAATGAAAAATGAAAAGAAAACAAATACCTATTAAAAATTCAATATACTATACTATAATATCTATATTTCAAATCATTACAAATGACTACCCACTCATTTTATTTTCATTCTGCACTTTTATTTACACGTATTTGCCTCAACACAATAAATGAATCGTGGTGAATTTTGCTTTGTCTGTAGCACACGGCCAATCCCAGAGGACAATAATATTCTCATACTTGCAAGAACAGATTACTGAAAACATTCAAAAGAGACTAATGGACATTAAAGGGCATCAGCTTCAGCACTAGACCACTTGCTTCTTTTAATGGGTTTTCAGTCACATTATGGGATTTCTGCTATTTTACTAAGTAAAGCAATATTACTGTCCTTGCTAATCAGCTGTCCCCTACAGACACAGCAAACAGAGGATATGAGTATTACTCTTCTGAGACTGAAAGTGAAAAAGACTGCAAAGCCCTGTTCTTCGCAGCAGGACAAACAACTCTGAAGAATTTCAGACAAAACATTTACAATGTTTGCGCTACAGTATGAGTCCCTGAGTGACTGAGTCTGTTTCCTGGTCTGCTTGTCACATTAAGGTGTTCTCTGCACTTTGAAATGTGGTAAAATGTTTTATTTTCTCCTCAGCTTGTCTGCTCTCCTATATTTGGCCATTTTGTCATCTCAATGCATACACTATATGGACAAAAGTATTGGGACACACCTCTAAATCACTGAATTTCTTTCAGTCTCATTGCCACAGATGTATAAAATCAAGCACCTAGCCATGCAGTCTGCTTTTACAAACATTGGTGAGAGAATGGGTTGTTCACTTACTGAAGCTCACTAAATTTGAGTGCTGTAAAAGGATGGCATTCACAAAAGTTCTTCCCTCCAAGATATTCCACAATCAGCCATGAGTGGCATTACTGAAAAGTGGAAGTGTTTAGCAAACACAGCAACTCAGTCATAAAGTGTCAAACCACGTAAAGTTACAGAGTGAATCGCCGAGTGATGAGGGGTATAGTGCATAAAAGTCGCCAAAGCTTTGCTCATTCAATCACTGCAGAGGTCCAAACCTCCTCTGGCACTAACATCAGCACAAAAACTGCATGTCAGGGTTTCCATGGCCAAGCAGGTGCATGCAAGCCTTACATTACCAAGCACAATGCCAAGCATCAAACAGAGTGATTTAAACCACTACAATCTGAAGCAGTGGAAATGTATTCTATAAAGTGACAAAATCACACTTCTCTATCGGGCAGTGTTATGAACAAGTCTGGGATTGGCAAATACCAGGAAAACGTTACCTGCCTGACTGCATTGTCTCAGTTGTAAAGTTTGGTCAAGGAGGGATAATGCTATGGGGTTGTTTATCTTGGCCTAGGCTCCTTAGTTCCAGTTAAGGGAAAACGTTTGGACAATTGTATGCTTCCAACTTTGTGAAAAGTTTGTGGAAGACCTTTTTCTGTTCCTGCATGGCTGAGCCCCTAGCATACAAAGCAAGGTCCATAAAGGCATGGCTGGGTAAGTTTGCTGTGAAAGAACTTAACTGGCCCTCACAGAGCCCTGACAAACCTCAACCCCAGCAAACACCTTTTGGATGAACTAGAACAGAGATTGTGAGCCAGGCCTTCTCACCTAACATCCCTGTCTGACCTTACAAATGCTCTTCTGGATTAAATTTCCAAAAAAAAAAAATCCCCTGGCAAAATTCCCACAGACACACTCCAACTTCTTGTAGAAAGCTTCCCAGAAGAGTTGAAGCTGTTACAGCTGCAAAAGGAGACCAACTCGATATTAATGCCTATGAATTTAGAATAGGATGTCATAAAAGCTCCTGTAGGTGTCCCAATACTTTTGTCCTTAGAGTGTATCTGAGTCTTTTTTTCCTGAGTCTTCTCAAGCAATACTTTGTTCAAATGTGAAACTGCAGTCGGTGAGTCACAGTTTCATGCAGCTACGCGCCTAAAGACAAAGGCACAAAAAGCGTTCTTTGTCATAGGAGAACAGATTTTGATTCCCTGAAGAACATTTACACTGCTTCTGTAGGTGTTCCGATTAGTTCAAGTATTCATGTGATCGAACTTACAAATTATTCTGGTCAAAATAAATCAGACAAGTAATTAATTCATTGTAATGCTACATAAAGTGTTCACCAATGTGTTAATATACTGCACAGTATATCACAATAACTAGCAATACAGTCACAGTGGGGAATTTTGTTCTTCTCTTGTAGGCCTAAGTAACATGAAAACAGCTGCAAACAGGTGTGATCAGTCAGCAGAGTTCAACATTTTAAAGGCTCATTTTGGAACAACACTGAAAGATAATACATGCAGCTGCCTAATGAGTTAGCATAGCACATTATAAACTAGTTACCTAATATGATATCAGATATGTTCCACTACTCCATTCACTCTCCAGTACAAAACTAGTGCTCCAATTCCAGGCAACACCAAACTCACACAGAATTCATTTTAATGAGAGGCTATTATACAACAAGATTGGTCCAAATCCATTACATCTAGGGGTAAGGTGTCCCAATTTCTGTTGAGATGGTGGAAGGGGAAAATACGAGTAAGAAGCTGGTAAATTTCAGCTTCACATTACTGAAGAATTAGGGGGAGGGCACCCTTTGAAGAAATATGATGCCCTAAATTTATCTAAAGCCCAGCAGCAAGGTTCTTGAAGACTGGCAGGGTCACCTACAGAGCTTGTTTTTCTTTAGGTGATGGGTGTTCCATTTTGTAGGGGGAGATTTCAACCAATTCAGTTCCAAGGGACACTCGAAAACAACGGGTAGGAGTAAAAAATAAGAAGGCCTTAGTGTACGGGAGAAGATTAGTAGTGTTTGAGACGTCCCTGCAGGTGGTCTAGAACAAAGAAAAGGGACTGAATAGAACTAAAACACATGTCAGATGGACATAACAACAGATTAGATGGTCTCAGGGGCAGATTTAGTTTCGTCTCCTGAGTGCTCAATAATGGCTAGTATGTGGCTCATGTTTATCAGATTTTCTCCAAAAAGACCCTCAGCTAGTCAGTGTTCGGTTCCTGACACATCTAATCCAGGTTTCCAGGCCTCCCTCCCTTTTACCCCAAATGTAATCGAACAGCCATAACATGTTTGTCTTCTGAGGTTTGCTTCTTCTGGAGCTACGAAGCAAACATAACTAAACTATAATAGAAGCCTGAGACATTATAAAGGAAGAGGAGACAAGTCACTGGATAAAAAGTGAGTGGGAAATTAGACCAGCATGGAATTCATATTGATTTGTATTGAATTTTTAAGCAGGAGGCTCAAGTTTGTATGGACTCTACTCATTTAAAGAGATGGGGGCTGTTCTCGTATGACTGGAAATTACTGTCTAAGGGTGTTAAGATGGCACAGTGGACAGACTTTACTCTAAAATTTTTGTGGAAGCTTACAGTAGGGCTTCCACATGTCCAGGATTTCCCTGGTTTGTCCAAATTCAGGGTTGCCTGTCCAGGAAAAAAAAATAATTGTAAAACTAGACTAGACAAAAACACAAAGATTAATCATTAAATCAGACAAAACCACAAAGATAATTCACTAAATCAGACTAAAACACAAAGATAAATCAGTAAATGATGCTAAAACACCAAGATATACCACTAAATCAGCCAAACCATTAGACAGATAACCTCCTATGCTAGTTGCAAAGACTCACCTTTTATATTAGTAACAATATGAATGTAAAATACAAAAATGACGAATACATATTTTAAATAAATATAAAACTATTTTCTTGCTGGGACATTTAAATACTATTTGCTTAAAAATGTGTAGAGATAATGGTTAAAGTGCCGACACCATCGTCCACACAGAAACTTCAGTGTTTTCTCTGCTGAATCAGCTGAACTGATTGAGCAGAGAAGTGAATTTGAGGCTGGAATGTGCTTCACCGTCCAAGCAGACAGTTGCACTGAGTGGTGCTCGCCAAGACCAGGAAAAAAAATAAATAAATCAATAAACCCTGTATGAATGTCCTCTGCACTTCCAGGCCAACTGCTCCACATGTTAAACCGAGTGCATTGGTTCCACATTCCCTCACAGAAAACGTGGCATTGGAGAACTAGCTGTGTCAGAGCTTTCCGAAACACCTGCCTATGTGGAAAAAAGCAGGAAAGTGATTCATTTGACAGCAAGTTGGACTAATAAGCACTGTATGTCCAAAAGTTTGTAGACTCCAGCATTTCTTCTGAAATGAAGGGTAATAATAGTGAGTTTGTGCTGCAATAGCAGCCTCTATCTTCTAGGAAGGCTTTAAACTAGATGTTGGAGGATTTGATTGAGCATTAGTGAGGTCAGGCACTGACGTTGGATGGTCAGTTCTGGACATTCCAACTCATCACAAAGCTATTGGATGGAGCTCCATCACTCAGAGAAAGCAGTTCCATTGCTCCACAGCCTAATGCTGGGGGGGCTTTATACTCCTATAGCCCAGTTTTGGCATTTGGCATGTTGACCTTAGGCTTATGTGCAGTTGCTCCACTGTCCTTGTAATACTTCTCTATGGAAGTTACACAATACTAGCAGTAGTGAAGCACACCCTAAAGCAGTCTGGATTCTTTTGAACACATGGTGTTTGAGTGTGCACTTATTATAAATTTTATTAATAGGAACTCACCGATTTCTTCCTATCCGCACTTGCTTCCTCTGCAGCCTTCTGATATCTGAAAAAAGGAGATTTATTCATAAATAATAATCATGGAGACAAACCATGTATTTATTACAATGACTAAAATTATCATTACAATGACTAAAATACTCATATAAGCTTGAAACTGTGGCACTAATCACATCCCACCTCATACCTGTATGTACAAGCATACTGTCTGATTTTCACTGGAGGTAAATCGGCAGTGACAATGAAAGGAAATCTAATCTTTTCAAAACTGTGGCAATAATCATGTGATATTCCTCCTCCCAAACTGTATCTTCTACTACCTCTGCTGGTCAAAGAGAGTAGTACAGCTCCTACAGAACATACTCTACTCCCAGAGCCAGTTCAGGAGCTTGTTCACTTCCTGTTCCTCCCATTATACCAAATATGAGACTGCAAAACACTAGAGGGTGCTCGAGCAGCTCCTTCGCTGAACGAGGGCAAATGGAGCCAAATGGTTAAAAACATTTACTTTTCTACTTTTTCATTACTTTTCTAGTCAGAAATTTCCTTAAAAGTAAAAGAATATCTTATAAGGTTGTAGGTTCCTGGCCAAACTGCACACTGTGTTGATTTTCTAAGTGCAAATAAGTGAACACCTCCTCTACGGACAACACATGTGCACATATGTTAATGCATCATTATTAATACCATTTATCATGCATCATTATTATTTGCTAAATCAACAATGAGGGAAAAAATTAAACATCAAACATGGCCAGTGCAGAAGTTACGACACATTTTATAACTTCCCGGATTTTTTTTTCAATATATTAAACATTTGCACATCCATCCACCCATCCATCCATTTTCTAAGCCGCTTCTCCGTCATGGTCGCGGGGGGGAGCTGGAGACTATCCCAGCAGTCTTCGGGCAGAAGGCCGTATACACCCTGGACAGGTCGCCAGTCCATCGCAGGGCAGACACACAGACACAGACAGTCACCCACACACTCATACCTAGGGGCAGTTTAGCATGTCCAATTGGCCTGACTGCATGTCTTTGGACTGTGGGAGGAAACCGGAGAACCCGGAGGAAACCCACGCAGACACGGGGAGAACATGCAAACTCCACACAGAGAGGACCCCGGTCACCCGGCCGGGGAATCGAACCCAGGCCCTCCTTGCTGTGAGGTGAGGCGACAGCGCTACCCACCACGCCACCGACATTTGCACATGTAACTGCAAAAAATAGTATCCTGTCAAATGAAATTATCTTTATTCTAGTCTAATATATCTAATATTTCCCATTTATTTTGATATGGTTGTGCACTTATTATAGGATTATTTAGCTTATTTTTAGACACTTTTTACCTGCGTTAAGTAATATTATTAAGTAAATTTATCTCACTACACTGGCACATAATATAGTTGCTTTCAAGCACATTTCTTAAAACAAGCACAATGATCTGCCAATAAAGTAAGATAATTTTACTTAATAAAATCACTTAAAACGTTTTTGCATATGACTGTATCAGTCTTAAAGACACAGTGACAAAAACACTACTTTAGTCTAAGGCCCATGTGTCAAACACAAGGCCTGGTGACCAGATCAGGCCTGTAGTATAATCTTATCTGGCCCGCAAAACAGTAACCCGTTTCACAACACGCTGCACTACAATCCCCAGCATGCACTGCAGCATGATGTAATGTAACAGTCTACTGTAATGTGCATTTAATGTAATCGTTTATTTATTTTATTTTTTAATATTTCAAGTGTTCATTATGTAATATTTCAAGGTTCACTACAACTGCCCTTATTTTGAAGCTGGTGTTTTGCTGTATTTTGAATAAATAATGTCGAGTTTAGGTTATGGCAAAATATTATTTAACCATCAGATAACAGCACAGACGTTCTCTGGATCATAGATTTGTAGAGGTTTTTTTATTATGGCCCTTATAGCGTTTGAGTTTGACACTCCTGGTGTAAGGGATACAGAGAGACAGGAAAATGTTTGGATAAAAGCAATGATGACACTTTTTGGTACATAAAACTGCACAAACATCATAAGTGGAAAAATGTAAAACTGAAATACAAGCAAAATGCAGCATGTGTGCCTTTTAATTGCTACTGTCTCATTCAGTAAACTTAATTCTGGATTTAATCCCACTGAGACACTGACAGATGAAATCATTGTCTGTCACCAGGTAGTACAGAAGAACCAGAACAGGACAAACTGGTTAACAGAGGTGCCCTGAGGACAAACACATTCAAGGCTCAATAGCAGCACTCCCAGCTAATCATAGCTGGCTCTAATAGGTTTGTCTCTAATCATAGAAGTGACCACAATGCTAGACACGTATTACAGGATTCAGTGAAGATGAATATTCTTGGTTAGCAAGTGGCTCCTTTAGTAGTGCTGCTCTGTGATCTACACACTTAAAAAGATGGTTATTCAAGGGTTCTTTGGTAAAGAAAATGGTTCTATATAAGACCACGAGCACTCAAAGAACCCTTCGCCTTGCTGTCCCTTTGCTGCTATAGCACTGCTGTGGGACAAATGAAGGATTGTCTTATCTTACTATATCTTATGGAATCTTCAGGTTGATGGAGAACGTGTTGTAGATGGTTTCATACAGAACCTCTTTGAAAAGGGTTCTATGTAGCACCAAATAAGGTTCTTTTATGGCTACAAGCTTGATTTCATAACAATAGAAGAACCCTTTTGGTGCTTTATAGAACCCAAAAAGGTTCTACATTTTCCATCAATCTGAAGAACCATTTTATGATTTAAAGAGCCATTTAATCATGTGTTTCATTGTTCTACATAGAACCATTTCCTTTACTAAAAAAACCCCGAAGAACCATTATTTTTAAGAGTCAGCTTCCATTCTTTTCAGGAGGCTCACTTTCAGTTTCTCAAAGAAATCTGCAGACACACCTCCAAAGTTCAGTCTTGGATCATTTTCTGAAGTAATCAAACACATTCCATGATGTTGAGTTAACCTGACGTTCATACCAACATTCGTTCTCAAGAACGCCTGCAATTTTTGAAGTGTGACTGATCATTTATGAATCACAAATGCTCGTAGAAATGACTGCACTTGAATGATTTTTCACTCTCCATCTATCTTTTAATGGATTTGTATAGGAATGTTTCCAGCAACAAACGCTCAACAGGAGAGAAAAGAGTACAAGGCAGTGTGTTCTATTCTACAGACTTGGTGCTCACTGGTTTAACAGTGATCTTACTAACATGGCTATCTATAAATAAATACATAAATAAATAAATAAATAAAGTACAAAAATATTAAATATTAAAGGAGCTGAGGAAGAGGATAAGAGGATGGAGCCACTCATGAGCCATTCATCATCATGTATTAAATCAGCCCAGGCTTAAAAACATGACAATGAAAACTGTGCTAATGCAGGTTTTTGAAAATCTACATCTAAACAAGAACATAAAATTAAATAAAAAAATTAAATTTCATGAAAATATTACATATTATAACATATATTATAGCTCAACTTTTATCTTTATTTTCTTTTGTAGTTGCAGTTATCCAGTCATGAATGTAGGGGGCACCAGCCTTTCCTGCATTTCTTGTAGAACTGACATTCACAAAGCATCTTAGCAAGCATGCTGACCATTTATTGCTGACCCTAGGGTACACTGTAGTGTTCTATGATGGTTTTATATAAAGATTTCAGCCAACAATGTATTTTTAAATGCTGTCATGGTGGAGGGATACATGTAGGGGGTTGTCAGGTAAAAACAGTCCCTAAAAAAAACCTCACTATTTCACATTTACCACTAATGGCACACCATCAGCCTTTCATATAAAGACTCAGAAAATACATGTAGGTCACTGGTGGCTTTGGATAATAAAGAAAATGTCTATATTTGTGTTGTAGTCATGGTGACCCCTGGTTCCTGTCACCACCACTGTAAAGTAATTATACAGAATATTTAAAGCACATATAAAGCCACACTCCAGTTGGTAGATTTAATTTCAAGAATATTATAAACAAGCATCAAAATGTGGTTTAATCATTCTTTTAGAGGTCCACCAATGAACCACTTAAACTTTAGGCTTATTATTTAGTTATTAATCTTAAGACTTAGCATTTAGTAAATAATGAATTATTAATTAATAATTTTGCAACTGCTATGCAACTGGTGTTGGTGAGTTCCTATGTGGGTTCCTTGGAGTTTAAGGGAATAATCTGAGATTACAAAACATTATGACCACAATGAAAATTTCTTAGCCTGAACAAAATTAAAATGGCAGTATGTAGAAATTGCTAGCAGTTGATGTGCCACCAGTGCAGGGCTTTACGCAATGGAACATATAGCGCTGATGTGTTAAAACATTTAAAAATGACAAATTGATTCTAAAAGTATACATTTCAATGAGTGGAACACAGTGAGTGTCATTTTAGTTGTAAAATAACCAAAGTAGGGTGTAAAAGGTTTCCCCCGCCACCCTGACGGAGAAGCGGCATAGAAAATGTGTGTGTGTGTGTGTTTGTGTGTGTGTGTGTTTGTGTGTGTGTGTGTGTGTGTCTTTGACGGTCAATTTATTTTCTCCACAGTAATTCTACTTCCCCACAAGGGGGCGCAATAAACACTCCAGTACCGTTTCTTTCTGCATTTGTGAGCACAGGGAAACCCACTTCAGAACAGATAAAAATAGCTAAACATTATAATAATGATATATAGGCTAAAGATAGTAAATGTGGGAAGCACTGAAGGTGGAAAATCTGTATCAGTCTATTGGGATGGGATTAGTCAAGGATTTGGGATCATTTAGTTTGGGAATATTTTTTCAGCAGGAAAACTGCAAAATCCCAAATCATTTTGCAGGCTTTGCGTAAAACATTATAGTACCAAACTGCACAATTTTTGGGGATTTTGTACATCGCAATCCCTTCTTTCCAGTCATCTGGGTTTGTTCTCGAGAGCTATCTGATGGAGCATATACACCAAAACTTACTCTGCATCGCAGCTTCTAAGACTGTGCTGAGGAGCTGGCTTGGACAGCAGGGCAATGCTGTTCAATAGTACACAAAATATTGGAACGGAGCTTGAAGGTCTATCACATGGGACCTTTTTGTAATAATTTCTCCCAGCATGTGTGACAAATACTGTTGCATTGTACAGTCCTGCACTAAGGGTCACTCTTCTTCTCTGTGTGGGCCACATTCATATTCTAAAGCTCAGTCTTTAGTTCAGTCCTGAAGGAACCCAAGACACCACACAGACAGTCATAATAAAGAGCTTGTCACTCACTTGGAAAAGCGCTCAGCGATGGCATTGTTCTTGCCACGACCGCCGACCAATGAGAGTTCTTTGGCTGTGATGCGCAGCGACTGTGAAGCCCACTGCTTCCGGCTGAATGGCCCCGCCTCCATGATGCTCTGTGATGACACTCAGGTCACTCTGATGAGGAACAATTGGAAAAATATTAATAATTGTACTGACATCACAGAATGCTGCAATATGCAAATGAGCAATATGTAGCAATATAACTACAATACTGCATTCTGTCCACATCATGAAAACATAATAATAATGTATAAAAATGGAGGAAGGCATGACGTCTGATGCACTGTTTTACGATAGTTTTAATATCGTAATACAATTTTTTGGGGGCTAAAATGAGTTTTAAAGAGTAATTCATGGTGGATGGATTCATGCAGGGTGTTGTGAGGCAAAACAGTCCCCAAATAAAACATCTTACCATCATCAACATTCCATATAAAACTCACAAGACACATGTAGGTTCCCTTGTGGTTTTGAATAGTAAATAAAATGTCCATATTTGTATTGCAATCATGGTGACCCCTGCTTCTTATCACCACCTCTGTAAAGAAATCTGAATCTTTAGAATGAATGAATGATTGAATTTGATTGGTGGAATTCTCCTTTAATATAGGAGATCTCATCACCAACATGTTTAAAAGTTCAGTTGTGTTTATATATTGTGTTTATATATAGACTGTCTTGGGAATGCCTCGGTATCCCTACGGAAGAGCTGGAGGAGAGGCGGGGGAGAGGGAGGCCTGGGCCTCTTTGCTTAGGCTGCTGTCCCCGCGACCCGGACCCGGATACACGGTTGAAGATGGATGGATGGATGGATGGATGGATGGATGGATGGATGGATGGATGGATGGATGGATGGACGGACTGTGTTTATATGTGGAAATAATAGTGGCTTGCTATGGCTCACATAAAATACAGGGTGAGTCAAAAGTCACAGGACACCGTTTTATTTTATTTTTCTATGCTGTCACAATCCTCCACGATGCTGTGCTGAAGGTGGTGTTTGCTGCGGATTTTCTCAGCATACACAATTTGTTTAAGATGACCTCAGAGATAAAAGCCGATAATAAAATAAAAAAAATAAAACCTGTCCTATGACTTTTGACTCACCCTGTAGATCAACAAATAACAGACATTTTTAATTTTTTATGTCACTGTGCTGTTACCATGGTGACTCTCTTAACCATCACTATCAGTAAGATGAAATCATGATGACGTCAAGGTTTGTGAATGTCAGGCTTCAGACTAAGCGGTCGTCAGTGTTCTTTACTGTGTATTTTCCTTATCTGAGATAAATGCGCGTCTGATTGCTCAAGTAAAGTTAATCTGAAGATAAACTGCAGATTAAGTGCTTTCCATACGAACTGACTCCCTGCTTGGTCCATCCAGCTGCACACCTGAATGAACAGTTTAGCTGATTAGCTGACATAGCCAACCAGACATTAAGCGCAGAGGCAATTAGTGGAGATTGGAGGATCCTCTGGGACCAAGTTAAGAACTTTGAACTGATCATCCGTGAACCAATCCAAACAAGAACTTACAAGGCCTGCTGCTTTCTGTGTCCGGTCCTCTTAGCCAAGAAAGGCAGAATGAACATTGAATAGCAGGAAGAAAGTGGCATTCAAAAGATCAGCTTACTTAAAATGTCACATATCCTGTTGCAATGGCGCAAGTCAGAAAATACCTATTTTTCCAGTCTTTACACTGAAATGTACACTGTTTACAAGAGAGGAAACCACTCCTGCTATAGTTATTACAAATAATTACATATTTAATCTGCAGAAGACACTGGAAAAACCTCTTTTTACCTCAGCATATTTATTTTACTGTGCCAACACGGAGTACTCCAAGCCCATCATGCTGAGGTTGTGACTGGGTGGAATATTTCATGCTAAATTGGCTGCTACACCCTCCCTGTTATCAAGGTTAGACCCTCTAATGTCAGTTTCAGCAGCAAATGATGTGGCTTTTCTCTGAATATTGCTAAATGTTTATTATTAAAAAAAACTTGTTAACCCAGCCTGTTAATTTTTTTTTTACCAACTTAAAGCACTAACTTCCCAGTCTATTCATCATCCATTAGCACAGGAACTGAAGTTTGTATGGCTCTATTCTTCTCTTTTTGCAACCTTTTGGTCCAAAATAAGATGCAAAATCCCCAAAGTGAGAGGAGTGACAAAGTTCTTGCAATTCCCACCACCACCCCATCAGTTCCTCAGTCCCACGACTGTCTTACCACGGCTACAAGGGGGGTTTGGCATTCTAGCGACAGGCAGAAGCTGCCCAGAACTCCAGCCCAGGCTCTCAGAAATATTGCCCTCCCTCAATCAGTCTACCCTCATACTATCACCACATGTTTAAGGGCCTAAAACTAGCATTTAATGTGTTGGTAGTTATAAAATGTAGTATTTTATACAGTTATTATATACAGTTGTTATATACAATGTTGTATCTCTAAGTCTCAGCATTCTGACAGAATTCAAGAATGCACATTGTTCATCAATGTTTTCTCAAAACCCAGTATTCATTCATTCATCTTCTAAACCGCTTATCCTCCTGGGTCACAGGCGGTGCAGGGGCCCATCCCAGTGCTCACTGGCCGGAAGCCACTAAATGTGTCTTTAGACAGTAGAAGGAAACAGGAGCACCCAGAGGAAACCCACATAGACATAGGTAGAACATTCAAACTACACATAGAAAGGATCCTGGTCACTCGGCTTAGGAATCAAACCCAGACCAACATTCATTACACAAATACATAGCCAATCTTGATAGCTAGCCTAGCAGTAGTTAACTCTGACCTCAGTGATCTAACATAACATCATAAAGATTTTGGTGAACAAGAGAAAAGCCAGCTGCACACACTCACATAATATATATATATTTTATCTTAACTGTGAGACTCAGGTTATTACCAAACTACACCTGTATAAAAATCACAGAGAGCTCCGTTAAAATTACAGACTAAGTCGATCACATCATGGTCTGTTCTTAAAGAGCACCTCAATGTCTAGCGCTGTGCTTACGTAACTGTTTGGACAGCTTTTAAATGTTTCAGTATCAAAGCCTCTACAAACCCCGCTACAGGAGAAGGGCACAGTCTTGCAGGTGTTTGTTTTGGCCATGCGCACCAACAAGCTCTCCTGTTTAACTCTATCTTATCTTTCGTCTCGCAGGCGACACATTCACAGCATTTGTGTTTGCTAAATATTAAAATCTAGTTGGTGAGTGTGTTCATGTCCAGGTTGGATCTGCATTTCTTTTCATGCCCATGCTTGTTCAAATTGCTGTTTAGAGATGAAAACAATGCAGAAATCTATGAATTTTTGCCTCTGTTGGACTGTGTTTGTTAAATATCAAAACAGCACTGAGAAATCAGGAGGAGAGAAGTAGTTTTAAAGCAAAACAGAGAAAAATAATGAAACGAGGTGTTATGAGCTTGGACTGCATGTCTGCACAAACTGGAACCCGACATTAATCCAGGTCATAGCAACACTAGTTACTAATGTACAGTCGTACACAAAAGTTTGTAAACTCCAGTCACGTTTCATGTTTTGATGACTGCTTAAGTAAAATTATGCTAACCCAATTTCTACACAGAATGCACGTAAATATGACACTGTTCTGAAAATTTTAGTGCCCAATCTTCATATTTGCTGAATTTACACATATTGGGAAAAAACGCTAGGGTGTTGCTAGGTGGTTGCTATGGTATGCCAAGTGGTTTCTAGGGTGTTATAGAATGTTTACTATGCTATTTTAGGTGGTTGTTAAGGTTTTGATAAGTGGTTAATATGGTATTTTAGGTTGTTGCTAGGTAGTTGCTATGGTATGCCAAGTGGTTGTTAGGGTGTTGTGGAATGGCCACTATGGTATTTTGGGTGGTTGAAAAGGTGTTGATAAGTGGATGCTATGGCATAAAAGGTGGTTTATTTTGGTATACAAATTGGTTGCTAGATTGTTGTGGAGTAGTTAATATGGTATATTTGGGTGGTTGCAAAGGTGTAGATAAGTGGTTGCTATGGTATCCCAGGTGGTTGCCTGGGTGCTGCTAGGTGGTCGCCATGGTATGCCAAGCAGTTGCTAGGGTGTTGTGGAATGATTACTATGGTATTATAGGTGGCTGCTAGGGTGTTGTGGAGTGGTTACTATGGTATATTTGGGCAGTTGCAAAGGTGTTAAGTGTTTGTTATGGCATCCCAGGCAGTTGCAGGGGTGTTGCCAGGTGGTTGCTATGGTATACCGAATGGTTGCTATGGTTCCCCCCATGGTTAATAGTGTGTTACTAATGGAGCTGTATGAACATGAAGTACGTTGAGCACACAAACTTTTGCACCACATTTATTCCCTTGGGGAAAAGATTATTAAAAACGACTGCATGAAAACAGAATGTCTGATTAAAAAGCTGAATATAAACACAGTATTCCTCATCAGAATAAATCATTCAAATACCATTTGAAGCTTTTAAAAATGTGCTCTAGCACGACCAAAGCAACTAGACAAAGATTGCTGGTTTATTGGCTCTGGCATTCATATGATGGGCATGATGCCAAAATGACAAGATGCCTTCAGTGGTCTATTAGACTTGGAACGAAACTCTATGAACAGGGTTGAAGACATATATTACCCAGACAACATTACCCAACATGCTCACACACTTCTTATAGTCACTTCATCACTGCTGAGTCCACAACATAATGAGTCATCCACTGTAACACAGAGTTTCACCATCTGCCCAGAGGCTTCCCATTGAAAAATTATCAGTGTGGTTGACATTAGGATTCATCTGTGACTTCAAACTCACAAAGAAACACACACACACATACATGGAAACACCAGCACAGTCAAACCTACTGTAACCTAAACTGTCATTTATCACCAAGGAACAATAAGACTTTCTATGAGTGGGGATGAATGTGTTTGTTCAGGTTGTTGGCGGTCTGACTCATTCAGTAAATCCCGACAGCGCACAGAGACTTTATGACGTTATCATTAAACTTACATCATCACAGCCACACCTGCTCTACAGCAGTGTGATGCAGGACTTTGACATGCGAGATAGTTAAAGTGTCAACCAAACATATAAATCAGTGCCTCATATGGCATATGGTTCAGTACAAACCTCTATTTATCCAACATACTTTTTTTTTGTTTTTCTGAGGCTAAATATTTCCATCTGACATGCAGATTTGCTTCCCTGACCAGACATAGTCTAGTCACCCAACAGAAGTGCGATAAAATCAGTTCAGACTGAAGATTATGATGTTAACAGCAGAGACTGACTAATTAATTTTGTCCAATATTTAGTTACATTTGCCTTTATGGATTCATTCAGGACACAGAGGGAGATACAGCACATCAAAATGAATATATTAACTGAATGATCAAAAATGATGCTGAAAACACAGAAGTAAATGCTTGTTTGGCCAACACTTCACTCTCAGTAACTTCAATCAAGTTCAGCAGGAATGCCAATGCTATCAAAATAAGAGTCCTATAGTTCTACTGTTAAATTTAAGTTTACCCAATTTAATTAAACAGTAAAATATTTACTAAACGCTATACATTTATATTTCTACTACTATAAATGTAACAACAAAACAATAATAATAATATTAATAATAATAATAATAATAATAATAATAATAATAATAATAATAATACCAAACACTACTACTACTAACAACAACAACAACAGTAATTATTATAATAATAATTCTTCGCCGTCTTTTTCTTATTATTAGTAGTAGTAGGTAGGAATACTGGCGGTTTTAGTTGGTGGTGACAGCAGACCTGCTAATAAACACTGACTGAGATGCATTGTATGTGTATAAAGTATGTGTGCTTGATAAAATTCATACCTTGAAAAACCTTTTTTCCCTGCATTTTGGAGAAGACCACCTGGTTAACAGTAATCCGAGACCCCTGATACAAACTCTGTCTGACTATGTTTTATGATATCCTTGCTTGTAATCAGAATTATGTGTGAAAGTAAAGAACCATTACTCACTTTAAGATGACTGGTCAGATCTTTAGGTGGTTTATCTCGCTTGTTTATTTACGCTAGTCTCTGTAAAGCATAACACTTCAGTATGGTGAGAAAGGAAGTTTGTCCACACAGTGGTCCTCAGCTTCTTGGCTTCACAGGAGTGAAAATATTTTCCAGTCTGCTACTCCTACTTCCATACTTATTCTCTGACATCTCTGAATTTGATGGCCAAGAAAAGCATAAAGTGCGACTGTGAAACTAGTATATGAAGAATCCTTTTATACAATGCACTGCACAGTGTGGCTGCACTTTACCCTCATTTTTGCACAGTTCTTACACTACAAATGAGCATTATCTGAGCAGTATAGATTTACTGGGCTATACATCTTCAACTTAGTAGAAAGGTTCCGATATCAACACTGAAACTTGCTGATCCTGAACTGATACTTTTTCTTAAACAATACATTTTTAATGATTAAACAACCCTATTAACGTCATCACCCAAAACAACAACGGTGAGTGACATTAGTTATTCAATGTCTGTTAATGGCCCCTTTAGAGGGCAGCAGCAAGTAATGTTTGTTTATTTGATGTTCGTTAGTGGTGCCTTCAGAGGGCGACAGCGAGCAACACTTGTTTATTTGCTGTTTGTTAATGCTGCCTTTAGAGAGCTGCGGTGAACGATGTTTGTTTATTTGATGTTTGTTAATGCTGCCTTTAGAGGGCGGCGGTGAGTGATGTTTGTTTATTTGATGTTTGTTAATGCTGCCTTTAGATGGCGGCAGTGAGTGATGTTTGTTTATTTGATGTTTGTTAATGCTGCCTTTAGAGGGCTGCGGTGAGTGATGTTTGTTTATTTGATGTTTGTTAATGCTGCCTTTAGAGGGCGGCGGTGAGTGATGTTTGTTTATTTGACGTTTGTTAATGGCGCCTTTAGAGGGCGGCGGTGAGTGATGTTTGTTTATTTGACGTTTGTTAATGCTGCCTTTAGATGGCGGCGGTGAGTGATGTTTGTTTATTTGACGTTTGTTAATGCTGCCTTTAGAGGGCGGCGGTGAGTGATGTTTGTTTATTTGACGTTTGTTAATGCTGCCTTTAGATGGCGGCGGTGAGTGATGTTTGTTTATTTGACGTTTGTTAATGCTGCCTTTAGAGGGCGGCGGTGAGTGATGTTTGTTTATTTGACGTTTGTTAATGCTGCCTTTAGATGGCGGCGGTGAGTGATGTTTGTTTATTTGATGTTTGTTAATGCTGCCTTTAGATGGCGGCGGTGAGTGATATTTGTTTATTTGATGTTTGTTAATGCTGCCTTTAGATGGCGGCGGTGAGTGATGTTTGTTTATTTGACGTTTGTTAATGCTGCCTTTAGATGGCGGCGGTGAGTGATGTTTGTTTATTTGATGTTTGTTAATGCTGCCTTTAGATGGCGGCGGTGAGTGATGTTTGTTTATTTGATGTTTGTTAATGTCGCCTTTAGAGGGCGGCGGTGAGTGATGTTTTGTTTATTTGATGTTTGTTAATGCTGCCTTTAGAGGGCAGCGGTGAGTGATGTTTGTTTATTTGATGTTTGTTAATGCTGCCTTTAGAGAGCAGCGGTGAGCGATGTTTGTTTATTTGATGTTTGTTAATGCTGCCTTTAGAGGGCTGCGGTGAGCGATGTTTGTTTATTTGACGTTTGTTAATGCTGCCTTTAGATGGCGGCGGTGAGTGATGTTTGTTTATTTGATGTTTGTTAATGCTGCCTTTAGATGGCGGCGGTGAGTGATGTTTGTTTATTTGATGTTTGTTAATGCTGCCTTTAGATGGCGGCGGTGAGTGATGTTTGTTTATTTGATGTTTGTTAATGCTGCCTTTAGAGGGCAGCGGTGAGTGATGTTTGTTTATTTGATGTTTGTTAATGTTGCCTTTAGATGGCGGCGGTGAGTGATGTTTGTTTATTTGATGTTTGTTAATGTCGCCTTTAGAGGGCGGCAGTGAGTGATGTTTGTTTATTTGATGTTTGTTAATGCTGCCTTTAGAGGGCAGCGGTGAGCGATGTTTGTTTATTTGATGTTTGTTAATGCTGCCTTTAGAGGGCAGCGGTGAGCGATGTTTATTTATTTGATGTTTGTTAATGTCGCCTTTAGAGGGCGGCAGTGAGTGATGTTTATTTATTTGATGTTTGTTAATGTTGCCTTTAGAGGGCTGCGGTGAGCGATGTTTGTTTATTTGATGTTTGTTAATGCTGCCTTTAGAGGGCAGCGGTGAGCGATGTTTATTTATTTGATGTTTGTTAATGTTGCCTTTAGAGGGCGGCAGTGAGTGATGTTTGTTTATTTGATGTTTGTTAATGCTGCCTTTAGAGGGCAGCGGTGAGCGATGTTTATTTATTTGATGTTTGTTAATGTTGCCTTTAGAGGGCAGCGGTGAGTGACTGTTTATTTAATGTTTGTTAATAGAGCCTATTAGAGGGCAGCGGTGAGTGATGTTTGTTTATTTGATGTTTGTTTGTTTATAGATGGCCCCTAGTGTCAGTTGAGGAACAGTTTATGTTCCTTGACATTTCAGTAAATACAAGAAAAGTAAATCAGAAGCAGCATGAAATCAGGGTATTTTTTTTTTCCATTCTGCAAAAATCACATATGCTAACACACATTTTATGAATTACAAATAACAATTTAGGACTTATTATAAAATGATTTCCTTGCATGCCAACACTTGATGTCTTATACACTTTTCCAGCCAACAGGTCACCATAAATGTGATTTCCAAGAGTGGAAAAGTCATTATAATGTGTAAAACAGGTCCAAATTTTAAGCAAATTACTACAGACAGACTGAAGAGCCAAAGTCTACATGAACTTGAGAGATTTGGTTAGATTTGGTTTTAATCTTTACAGAATGCAAAGATCTGTGAGGCCTTCAGAGCTCAGAAAAAAACAGCACTGGTGCAGACGTGTCTGGGAGGAGTTTCAAAAGAACTTTATGTAAGTCAATATACATTATACTAGATTATCTACACATTCCAGACTGCTGATAGATTCAGCCCATTAGACTAAGAGATTAACATCAAGCATCCCATTCCACTATCACAGTGTGCACGCCTCCACACCCACACTTTATTATTGATTTATTACTGTTACAATCTATTTTTATTGTTTGCGTTAAAAAGATTACTCGAACAATTGTGGAAATTATAAAAAGGCTAAAGTAATCAATAATGACAGTCCACAAAGTCTACAAAATCTTGAAAAATTTTATGGTACTGATTAAATAGCTTCAATGCTTAAGATGTAAACAGAGTGATTCAGAGTGGTTTGGTGTGAAATGGCTCAGTGGTGGTGATAAGAACCAGGGGTCACCATGACTACAACACAAATATAAATGTTTTATTTACTATCCAGAACCACCAGTGACCTACACTTGTCTTCTGAGTTTTATATGGAATGTTGGAAAAATAGCCTAAAATTTTCCATTTCTGTGAGGGATCTAGAGGTGGATGTCTGGTTCCCATCACCACCACTGTGAACACTTCTGACTCTGTAGGTTTCTTTAGAAAGCAGCACTTCACACCAAACCAATCTGAATGACAACTATTTAATTATGCAAAACTTTTTTAAACAGAAACTTCCCCTTTAATGTAATTCCCTCTTTCTCTTTGGAAAGACTGCTGTGCATTAGCTGATTCCAGTGAAGCCTAGCTGGTTGCTTAGTAACTGCATTTTTGGAGTAACTTCCTCAACACTGCACACCTCCGCTGGCCTGACATGATATCCAGGTCATGTAGGAAGCACTGAGTTTCAGGGAGATTACAACTGTGACAAACAAACATTAAAGACACACCAAATTTTAAGTGGACTTAATGGTGATCCCTGGTTCCTATCACCACCTCTGTAAAGAAATCGGAATCTTCTCCTTTAATACAGGAGATCTCATCACCAACATGTTTAAAAGTTCAGTTGTGGTTATATGTGGAAATAATAGTGGCTTGCTATGGCTCACATAAAATACAGGGTGAGTCAAAAGTCACAGGACACCGTTTTATTTTATTTTTCTATGCTGTCACAATCCTCCACGATGCGGTGCTGAAGGTGGTGTTCGTTGCAGATTTTCTCAGCATACACATTTTGTAATTTGTATACACAGATTTCTGTAAAGAAATCTCAACTATTTCACACCAAACCACTCTGAATCACTCTGTTTACATTTCAAACCCTGAACTATGCAGAACATTTAAAGATTAGTGGATTTTAAAGTGACCTACTTCATTTTCCCTCTATACTTCAGAAAATTCCCCACTGCAGATGTACAAATGTTCTTCAGTGTCTTTAGTTAATGAGAAACGATAGAACACGACTCAGTTCGTCTCACAATACCTACCCTGGTTCCTATCACCACCACTGTAAAGAAATCTCTCTCTACAATCAACCGTTTCACACCCAACCACTCGGAGTGAATTTGGGTACGTCTTAAAAATGTAACTGCAGAAATTTTGAAAAATCTGTGGTATTTCCCTTCAATGTGGAAACTATACAAGATTGCTTAATATGGTTAAAGTTCGAATCAAACAATTTTAAACTCTTGTTCAACAGTTTTGTTGATTTCCAAACGGAACATTTTAGTGCACAATTTCTATTTATTTGCTCAGTTTAACATATTAGGGAAAAACAAAATATAAAATGTGCCATAACTTTGTTTCATTGTTTCCCCCAGTATGTTTTTTTTATTCAGCAAACGGGCAGTAACTGTTTATTAAAATGTGCAGGAGTGTGCTCTATGTAGAGGATGTGTTAACTTATTCACACGTAGAAAATCAACTACGTCTTTTTACCAGGAGTGTTCAAACTTTTGCACACGACTGTATATTTCTGCATATATTCAAAGCAGAACAACACAGTTTGCTCAGAGTTGATCTTGGCGAACTGTAAACAGCCGAAAGGTTTCCAGTGGAAATAATAATAAGGGATGTGAGTCATTAATGAAAAAATGAAAAGCATTCACTGAAAGATTCACTGTCGTTATGGAGGCTGCAGGATTCTGAAAGGGCTGCAGGGGCTTCTGGTTGAACTGAAGTAATCCAAGAGAAACAAATTCAAACAAAGCAGATCCAGAGCAGATTTGTTTTGAAAGGAATGGATTGACTTCAACACATGCATTTAGTTCTTCAACTGGAACTGAACCCTGGCCTGTGTTGAACGCCATTAGATGGTCAGGAAGCCTCAGCATTACAAATGAGCAATATGATGATGTCATCTTTATTATGAGAAATCACTTCACAATATGATTTCCTCAGTATATCATGAGTGTCATAAGTGCTTCTACCACAGTGATTTATATAAAGAAAACATTAAACAGACCTAAACCAATGTACAAAAGCCTGCTCAGGCCTTAGACATTTACAATAAATCACTGATTCATGATTTATTTAAACTAGTGGTCTCCAACTCTCCTCCTGGACAGCTACTTTCCTTCCTAAGTTCAGCTCCAAACTGTATCCATTAAGCTGCCTCACCAATTATTTAACTACACCTGATCCAGACAATCAGGGACTTGCGGCAAGTGGCTGATTAGCTGAAGCAGTTGTGGCAAACCGGCAGATCCCCAGGACCTCCAGGACACCAGCATTGGAGACAACTGATATAAACAAATGACATAAACTGAGACAGTCATGAGCTAAACATAAACAAACATCATTTATAGGATAGTTTCTACTGGTGGGTGTCTGTCCCAAACCCTAAGCTTTAAATTTACACTTGTTTTAGTTTAAAATGTTTAGATTTATCATAACTTAATTTTTAAATAAAAAAAAAAACAAAACTTTTTTTTTCTAAAAATGCAGTCCCACATTTTCATGTCACTACCGGAACACATTACACATAATAGGACCAAAACAATTACCGAGTTCAGGTGTTTCAGCTACACCCATTGCTAGTAAGCATATAAAATTAAGCACACACCCATGCAATTTCTCTAGACAAACACTGCTGCACACTGCTCTACTGAACATTAAACATGTTCCGCCTTTGCTTAAAGTTAGTTCATGAAATTTCTGCCCTGCTAGATTTGCTCCAGTCAACTTTTAAGTGCTATTATTGTGAAACTGAAGTATCTAGAAGCAACAACAGCTCATCCGTGAAGAAGTACACCACAGAGTTCTAAGCTGCCTCTTGTAGCCACACCCCTACCATTCTAGCTCAGGAAGTGAGGCTGCATCCCTGTTCCTCATGGCCACATGGTGAGATCCCATGGTTTTGGAGTAAATGTGTCCCCAAGTCAGAAAATCAGTGTGGAACGGTGAATTGTCACTACCGAAACACAGATTTTTTTGTGTTTCAATGAAAAATATCATGATTTCATGTGTGCAGCTGTTCAAAGCTGTGTTTTCTAGTCACGTACTGGCTGTTTTTGAGCTCAAAATGATCTAAAATTGTCACCACTGAAACATTGTAAAGTTTGGGTAGAGTTATGATCAGTTAAAAGTCTGAAATGTGTTTCAACTCTGACTAAGCCAATCTGGTAAAATAATCCATACATTAATTGCATAGACTGCATAGTAGTAAGTAGCTGATTAGATGGCAGCACATATTGACATGCAGCTTTAGTTTTTTGTAATCTGTGTGGAGTGAAGACGTTAAAGGGCCCATGGAAAACTGAATTTCCTGTACTTACTCTCAATAGAGGACTCCGATGTTAACATTGATACTGTTTTGTACTCAATCCATACAGCCCAGATATGGAAACCAAGCTGCAAAAACAGCCTTGGAATTTATTGTTTTTGTGATGCCACGAAAACCAATGCTAAATCCATCTATTCCGCCTTCAGCAGTTTAGATTCACCCACTCACAGTGTAGGTCTAAGCAGTGTTTCAGCTGTTTTTTGCATTACACCAATACAGGGCAGCCAATCAGGACAGAGCTCATTTACATATACCAGTCTTACAGGTACAGCAACAAAAAAATAGCCTCTTTAAATCAGAGAGGTTGAAAAATGTTTGTGCAAAAATTATATCTGACCGATTTTGGCACACAAAGCCACTCAATTTATTAAGTTGACCTGAAGGGAAAACAGAACATGCAAATAAAAATATAGGACACTGTCCCTTTAACGCTTTAAAATATGAAAAATCGAGTCAAATCAAGACCTCAGAATTGAAAATCGTATCAAACCTGAGTATATATCATTGAACTGAATTAGTTCTACTACAGAATCATAGTATGCTAGACTAATCTTCAACATAGACTAGATACTACAGTTTTGATGCCACGAATTGCCTTCGCCAGTTTCAAGAACCTTATTAAACCTTAAAATCACATGTCCCGTGTGTTAAGAAGGCACAGTTAACAGACTGTAACACTGGTGCTGCGACTGCAGCTCCTCAGCTCACTGAACTCAGTCAGCTGCTGTAAAGGACAGACCTTTGTACCTGTTCTTTGTTTCACCCTAGAAACGCCTTGAGCAACCAAAGCAAAAAAACAGATTGGCACACAAACAGTGAATGACAAAGACATGATAAATATACGGCAGATAGAACACTTCCGAATTAGAGGTCAGCGGATGAGCCAACAACCTTACATCACCAGAAACCTGTTCTATTGGTAGTTTATTTTGATCTAAAGTCAAGCAGCTCTATATACACACTTAAAAGAGATAGTTCTTCAAAGGTTCTTTAGTAACGAAAAACCGTTCTAGATAGAAGCATGAACACGCAAACAACACTTTGCATGATTAAAGGGTTCTTTGCATCCAAAAAAGGTGTTTCTATTGTAACAAGCTTGACATCATTACAACAGAAGAACCTTTTTGGTGCCTTATAGAATCCTATCAAACAAGCTTTGGTCTGCAGAACCATGTCATGATGCCAAGAACCCTTTAATCATGCAATGGCTTAATTGACTGTTCATGGTTCTACATAGAACCATTTTCTGTACTAAAGAACCCATGAAGAACCCTCTTTTTTAAAGTATGTAGAGTAAAGATAGTCAGATAAGTTCATTTTTCTCATAAGCAGACTACTTGTTGTTGGCATATCTAAACACCTTATAGCAACATTTTTTCTTTGTCTGGAAACGTTACATTTTTTGCGATGAACAGCCCAAAATGATTTGAAATTGAAACTCACTACATTAAAAGGGAATTTCACACTTTTTTATACATATTTCTGCATAATTAAGATGCAAACAGAGTCATTCAAAGTGGTTTGGCGTGAAATGCTCTATTGCAGAGAAACTTAGCAAGTCAGAATTGTTCATAGTGGTGGTGATAGGAACCAGACATCCACCTCTAAGAGCTCTCTCACAAAAAGTTATTACACGAAATGGTCATGAATGCACTGCCTGAAGCCTGAGGCTGAAGCTGGAGAAACCTATACTTTAAAGTCCATTTATGGTGGAGGGATACATGCTGGGTGAGGTAAAATAGTCCCCAATGAAAACTTATTTCTTTCATATTTGTCACTATTTTCCCCATCATCAACATTTCTTATAAAAACTTGTGTAGGTTCACTGGTGGTACTGAACAGTAAGTGAAATGTCTATATGTGTGTTGTAGTCATGGTGACCCCTGGTTCCTATCACCATCACTGTAAAGAAATCTGAGCCTGCACACATTTCATGTCAAACCACTTGCAATTTTTCTTTAAGTTAATTAAAAAACAAGCAGTTTTTTTCCTTTTCCTCTAAGGGGGTTTTATACTTCCCAGTCCTGTCCATGTGCTTCTTTGTTTTGGTTTTCAGTCCTGCCCTCTTGTTTTGTGACTCCACCCCTGGTTGTCTCCACCTGTGATTCCAACTGTCCCTCATTTACCCTCAAGTATTACCCTCAGGTCTTTGTTTGGATGTATGTTTGATTTGTTTGTATGCTGGTTTTGATGTGCTGATTGTTTGTCTGTTTGAGTTTGTTTGAAGTGCTTTGGATTTCTGTATTCTGTGTTTCTGTTCATCATGTCTGCATATCAATCTGTGTTGGATATATGAACCTGAACTGTTCGACCCTGGGTTTGCCCTCAATAAAAGTCGCTTATCTCAGCGTATGCATCAGCATCCTCGCTCCCCACTGTTACACTCACAGTATGGTAGGATTGTTTTGATTTGGCTAATTCCAGTGAAGCTCAGCTGGCATATCAGTCAACTGCATTTCTGGGGTAACTTCCTCAGCAGTGAGTGATCGAAGTGATCTTGCAGGTCATGTTACGAGGTGATGATAATGTTGATAACATTCAAGCGCAAGAGAAGATGGCCCTTCTCCAGACTACAAGGAATTTCTTTTTCCTTCTTCTACAAAGCGTAGGGACGGAAAGCAGAACAGGATGCTCTGGAGCAGCTGCACATGAGCTTAACATCACCATGTCCAATGCCAAGCGTAGGCCAGAAGGGTATAAAGCCCCCTAACATTTGGCAGTGGAGCAGTGAAGATGTGTTTTCTAGAGTGATGGAGCTCCATCTAATACCTTTGGCATGAGCTGGAGTGATCCAGAACTGACCATCCAACATCAGTACACAGACTGTGTACATACACATTACACATAATAGGACCAAAACAATTACCGAGTTCAGGTGTTTCAGCTACACCCATTGCTAACAAGCATATGAAATTAAGCACACACCCATGCAATTTCTATAGACAAACACTGCTGCACACTGCTCTACTGAACATTAAACATGTTCCACCTTTGCTTAAAGTTAGTTCAAGAAATTTCTGCCCTGCTAGATTTGCTCCAGTCAACTTTTAAGTGCTATTATTGTGAAACTGAAGTATCTAGAAGCAACAACAGCTCATCCGTGAAGAAGTACACCACAGAGTTCTAAGCTGCCTCTTGTAGCCACACCCCTACCATTCTAGCTCAGGAAGTGAGGCTGCATCCCTGTTCCTCATGGCCACATGGTGAGATCCCATGGTTTTGGAGTAAATGTGTCCCCAAGTCGGAAAATCAGTGCGGAACATTGAATTGTCACTACCAAAACACAGATTTTTTGTGTTTCAATGAAAAATATCATGATTTCATGAGTGCAGCTGTTCAAAGCTGTGTTTTCTAGTCATGTACTGGCTGTTTTTGAGCTCAAAATGATCTAAAATTGTCACCACTGAAACACTGTAAAGTTTGGGTAGAGTTATGATCAGTTAAAGCACATATTGACATGCAGTGGTGTAAAGCACGCACGCTGCCACTGGAAAAGTTTGGTGGAGGAGAGATAATGGGCTGGGACTGTTTTTCAGGGTTTGGGCCTCTTAGTTTCAGTGAAGGGTGGTGTTAATGCTACAGCACACAAAGACATTTAACACAATTATATGCTTCCAGCTTTGTGGCAGCAGTTTGGGGAAGAGCCTTTCCTGTTCCAGCGTGACTGAGCCTCTGTGCACAAAGCAAGCTCCATAAAGACATGGTTTGACCAGTTTAGTGTGGAGGAACTCCAGTGGCCGGCACAGAGCACTGACCTCAACCCCACTGAGCACCTTCAGGATGAACTGGAACGTCGAGTGAACCTGGCCCTCTCGTGTAACATCAGTGCCTGGCCTCACAAATGTTCAACTCCATATTAATGGCCATGTTTCTGGAATGGGATGTCCAACAAGCTCAAATAGGTGTGATCGTCAGCTGCCCACATACTTTTGGTCATATAGTGTGAATAAAGTACTGTACAAAAGTTCTAGGCAATTGACAGAATTATGCTTAAAATGCTATTTATCTGAGCAGTAATTCTTTGAATGCTCAGAAAAAACACTAATATTACAATAAATACAAACAAATATTAACGAGGGGTGGACAATATGATAATATTTATTATGATAAATGACATTGTATGCAGTATGCAGTACTCTTTTCTGAGCATATTGGGCAAGTAGTCAGTTGGTAAAGAGCACTGACCAACTGCATTTCAATACAGTGCACATTTAGGCCTGTTTAACCAGTTTTAGTGTAGAAACTGAATAAAAATCACTTTTTTTTTGTTCCAATTTATCTAAATGTCCCAAAAAAGCTAAATATTGTGATCAGGTATGAAAATACCTTTGTGATGCTACATTTTTTGCATATATTTTTGGCATTAACACAATAAGAAGTGATTTTATGTATATCAGCATGTTCGTTTAGCCATTTCCTACCTTCCCCAAGGAAGCCCAGAGATACCATCTACAAAATCTACAGTATTTTATTTTGTTAAATCAGTGTGCTGCTGATGGAACTCACCAAATCTATGATGAATGGAGGCTGTGCTCTTCAGACAAGCTTATAAAAGATCCAACTACTGAAATACTAAACTGAAATATAGTACATTTTTTACTGTATCCATGTTTATTCACATCTATTCTGGTAAGATGTGGGGTTTTTACAGGCACAGACACATTTATTGCCAAGATAAATCATTTTCAAGAATGTGCTTAGGAATATCTATGAAACTCTGAAGGTCTGATGGGATTTCTGGGCTTTGAGCACCTCGCTAGCCCCCTTCTAACACCCCTCCCTTCAGGAAAAAGATTCAGATCAATCATAAAAACCTTCTCCGTGTATAAATATTACTGATTGCTGGATTTACTGCAGATGCTTAATAGCTGTGCGCTCTTACAGCAATAATTTTAACACTACTTTATAGCACTTATACTTTTGTGGTTAATATACCATCTTAATTGTTATAAATGCATTTTCTTTTTAATTTAATGTGAAATTACTGACAGTTCTTGTGGATTTTATGTTGTATCTGTCTGGTCTCTTTGATGTGTTGTGTTTTTGCTCTAATGATCATATTGAGAAATTCCTAACCACTAAGCAGGTGTAGTGATAAATACAGATTCTGAATTTTAAATCTGTTTGCTCAGTTATACCCTGTACAGTAAACATTAATAGGTTTATTTAAGTGCTTGAAATGCGAGCACTGTATTTTTATGCTTATTATTTTTCTAACACAATTAATACAGCTCGAGCAGCTTAACGTACAGGCTCTGTTTAACACCTTTCCATCTATTTTTCTTATTTATAACATTCATACCTTTTAGAATATTTTAGCTAAAACTGGTTTATTTTCCAATAAGTGGGACAAGTTTAAATTCTGCCACTGATGACTGAAAACTGTCCACTCAGAAATTTTCCTCCATGTCTCTAGGTTTCTCTACATTATCCTCAGAAATGTTGAAAAATTGGTGGAATTCCCCTTCAGGTCACACCGGCTCCATACACCATGTCTTGAATCTGGCCTCTTTATTTTATCTTTCTACTGACTTTGTAGAAAAAATGTGCACATTTGTACATATTCATGACTTTTTATGGTACAAAACTATACCTTCAATCCCATGTTGTACATTTGAGGGGCATTTATGTTGCTTCTACCTTGTGGGATTATACATTTACCTGGAAAGTACCTTCTTTTGTGCCTGCAGGAAAACTGAAACTACTAAAGAAAACAGAAAGTGACAGAATGTCTAGTACCATATATAAACTCTGAAGAGGAAAAAAAAAATTTTTTATCTGCTTTCTGTCTGTTTTGAGTTTTAACAACAATATCTCTTCAAATGTGCCAAGTGTGACCTTCTCCTCCTCCTCCTCCTCCTGAAAAAGTACAAAGGCCTCTCTCTCTCGCTCTTTCTTTCTTTTGCAGAGGAGCTGGTAGTCAAACTGGCTCTTCAGCTGAGGCCACAGCATTAAGTGCCTGAAGCAGCCAAACTCCCCATTCAACTCCGCTGTCTCATAAGATCTGACTAATGCAGCGCTTCAAGCCAAGGACATTCTGAACTCTAAGAAATAACGCTGAGAGAAAATCCTAAGAAGAAAACCAACAATAGCAGACGGGAGGGGTTTCTGCTTTCATTCAAAATGCAGAGAACCTCTTGGATCTCTTTAACTGGATGTGCTCATCACACAATGAAATGAAATAAAGTGAGACCCACCTATGTTGTTGTGCTGCTCCACTACTGTGCTCTTGAGAATTTCAGATTTTGTTCATTTCCCAAGGATCAGTCCAGTCTTTAACTCTCCACACTCTGGACGCGTCACCTGCTTCCAGAGAAAGACCTTTGCGACACCTGACACTGCCTGCTCTCCGTGAGGGTGTAGAGTTTGTAAAGGGCGGAGCTGAGTGAGCGCGTCTCATTCCACCCGAAAAGCGTCCCCTTCTTTACTTTTGCTCCCTAAAGGGAGCTTGTCTGTGGCAGCCTAATGAGAAACTGTAGAACAGACTATGTTTATATCACTATACCTACAATTAAAGTCAGTTATTCATTCAGCCTAATGAAAAACTCTAGAACTGACTCAGTTTATATCACAATACCTCCAATTAAAGTCAGTTATTCATTCAGCCTAATGAGAAACTCTAGAACTGACTCAGTTTATATCACAATACCTCCAATTAAAGTCAGTTATTCATTCAGCCTAATGGGAAACTGTAGAACAGACTCTGTTTATATCACAATACCTACATTTAGAGCAGCTACAGAACTGACTCAGTTTATATCACAATACCTACAATTAAAGTCAGTTATTCATTCAGCCTAATGAGAAACTGCAGAACAGACTCAGTTTATATCACAATACCTACATTTAGAGTCAGTTATTCATTCAGCCTAATGAGAAACTGTAGAACAGACTCAGTTTATATCACAATACCTACAATTAAAGTCAGTTATTCATTCAGCCTAATGAGAAACTGTAGAACAGACTCAGTTTATATCACAATACCTACAATTAAAGTCAGTTATTCATTCAGCCTAATGGGAAACTGTAGAACAGACTCTGTTTATATCACAATACCTACATTTAGAGCAGCTACAGAAGTGACTCAGTTTATATCACAATACCTACAATTAAAGTCAGTTATTCATTCAGCCTAATGAGAAACTGTAGAACTGACTCAGTTTATATCACAATACCTACAATTAAAGTCAGTTATTCATTCAGCCTAATGAGAAACTGTAGAACAGACTCTGTTTATATCACAATACCTACAATTAAAGTCAGTTATTCATTCAGCCTAATGAGAAACTGTAGAACAGACTCTGTTTATATCACAATACCTACAATTAAAGTCAGTTATTCATTCAGCCTAATGAGAAACTGTAGAACAGACTCTGTTTATATCACAATACCTACATTTAGAGCCAGGAGAAAATTACCACACTGAGTTGTGGAAATGGCCTAGTTTCCACATTAAATACTGATTATATATTGTGTGTACTTTCACCACAGGTGTTCAGACTGTTGCATATGAAGCTTCATGACATGCAACGTCCCCCGTTTAGACATAATGAAGGGCATAGCAGATGAAATGTGTAATGACATGCAGCCTGCGAGTGGTAGAACTTGATTATGCGACACCCTGCACCTCGTGTATTGCATTTCACCTGCCAGGTGTACTCTGTACGTATGCGTTTGACTCCATCCTCATGTATTATTCCTGGAGATAAAATACTGCTCCCTGCTCTCCTGCTGCCACATGCAAAGGCGTTTTCTAAATAAACCACCATTCAAAAGTTCGGAATCACTTCTCATATTAATAATAGCTCTTATTTTATTCAGAAAGAACTTATATGCTCGACACCAGGAGGCACATTTGATTAAATGATTAAGATCATTTAAATGATCATTTACTGATTAAGATCATTTACTGCTATAGATTTTGGGGAACATCCCAAAGGTATTGAACGATAAAATGCTGTAATTGTTCATTTACAGTAATTCCTTAATAAGTCTTCTGCCTTGAGATTGAAATACAACTAATTCTGGTTACTGAATCCCAGAGAATGGACAGTTACAAGTTACAAGGGGTGTTTCAGTACGGACTGCTTTTGGAATTAGGTATAATACAGAGCAGCCAATCGGAACAGAGAATGTATTGGCTATTTTCATAAAGGCACAGCAACAAAAACAGCGAGATAGGTAAGAGAGAGATAAGATAGGTTGAAAAATGATCATGTAAAAAAGAATAAACAACAATGTATGTGGCTGCTGTCGGAACAAAAACTCGTATCTCCATTTTTGTCATTTTCAGTTTTTGAAATAATAGAAAAGTGTGATTTGTCACTGCACAGAATACGTTTCCACTGCTCCAGTGGCACCGTGCTTCACACTACTCCCCCAAATTTGGCCTTGTGCATTTTGATCTTAGGCGTGTGTGCAGCTGCTTGGCTTTGGAAACCCATTTGGTGAAGCTCCTAATGGGCAGTTCTTTTGCTGATGCTGCTTCCAGAGGCAATTTGGAACTCTTTAGTGAATGATTCAGCAGAGGACAGGCACTGTGCACTTCAGCACTCGTTGGCCCCACTTTGTGAGTTTGTGTGGTCTACTGCTTTGTGGCTGAGCCTTTGTTGCTTCCATTTCACAATAATAACACTTACAGTTGTCTGGGGCAGATCTAGCAGGACAGAAATTTCACAAACTGACTTGTGGCAGAGGTTTCATTCTGCAACATCACCATGTTTAAAGTCACTAAGCTCATCAGTATGACCCATTCTACTGCCAGTGTTTGTCTTTGTGCAAAGCTATGTACTTAATTTTATCCACCTGCTAGCAATGGGTGTGGCTGAAATACCTGAACTCAACAATTAAGAGGTGTGTCCCAATCCATTTGTCTATATAATGTATGTTGGTACATAAACCACGTGAAGTGGACCTCAGGGAAAAAATACAATGTAAGAAAATTTAAGGATGTGGGCCCTTTAAAAAAACTGCTTCATCCTCTCTGAATTATACACAGAACTGCATATGATGCCAAATTAGAGCCCTGAAAACACAGGACTAGACGGTTAGAAATCGAGTAAAATGCATGACAAGCTTAATCCACAGTGCTCTCACTAGGAAAAAGCTACAGGAGCACTGCTATGGCATGCTACTAATGATCTACTCTTTTGCATATCAGTGAAGGTTAAATTCACTTTTTACACTAAATTATTATGGCTGTAATCTTAAAAGGAAATTCCACGTTTTCTTTAAAATTACTGCACAAATAAATGAGTAAGATGCAAAGAGAGTCATTCAGAGCGGTTTGGTGTGAAATGCTCTGTTCTAGAGAAACTTACTGAGTCACCACAGTGGTGCTGATAGGAACTAGACGTCCACCTCAACAGCTTCCTCACAGAAAGTTAATACATGAAATTGTTATATTTTTACATCTATTCCTGGTGGAGGGGTACACTGTAAAGAAATCTGAGTCTCTACAAAGAACCATTTCACACCAAATCATTCCGAATGACTATTTACAACTCAACCACTGAATTATGCAGACATTTTTTAAAAAGTGGAGTAAGGGTGTAATTTCCCTTTAAATAAAAAGCATTTACTCCCTGAGAACATTCTTAACACACTGTCTGCCTAGAGAGCCCTCTCAATGTCTTAGTTATGCTTATCTTGGACACTGCCAGCTAGTCTGTTTTTATTTCCTGGCATAATCTTTCAAATGAGGCAGGATCCGTATTCAAATCATCTATTCAAATCACCGTCAGGCTGGTTTACAATAGACACTCATGCATAGTGTGTAGTGTTCGTGAGTATTTCTATGGAAGTGCTGCTACACTGTGCTTTCAAAAGTTTGTAGACAAAGCTGTTTTCTGAAATGAAGGGCACGAACACCCATTTGCAGCAGTAACAGCCTCTAATTTAACAATACAGAAAGATCACTGAGGTTTGGCCTTTTCTATCTTACAGCAATGCCGTGAAACTTGTTGATGCATTTGTTCAGCAGAGTTGATCACTGTAATGATCTTCTCCCTGGAAAAAAACAGCCCATCCTCTACAACTCGTACAGAATGCAGAAGCACAGATCCTCACAACACTAGCACAGAGAGCTCATATCACCCCTGTTTACACACTGGACTGACTGCCTGGGTCTTTAAGGAGAGATTTTAAAGCTCTGCTGCTGGTTTTCAAAGCTTTAAATGACCTTAAAGCTCCTTTATGTCTGTCTATAATCTTAGATCTGCAGATACTGACCTTCTGAAAACACCTTCCATAAAATACAGAAAATGTAGAGAGACTCTTTCTGTTAAACTGCACACTTAAAAAAAGTTCTTCAGCAGTTCTTTAGCAAAGAAATGGTTCTAGATAGAATCTTGGACACTCAAAATACCCTCTGCATGTTTACAGGGTTGCTTGCATGGTGAAAGAGTTGATAGAGAGCGTGTTTTACATGGCTCTCTATCCTTTTCGAAAGGGTTCTACGTAGCACCAGAAAGGATTCCTCTGTTGTTACGGGCTTGACATCATATCAATAAAAGAACCCTTTTTGGTGCTACGTACAACCCTCTCCAAAATGTTCTATTTACAACACTCTCCATTAATCTGAAGAACATTTCCCAATGCAAAGGACCCTTTAAGCATGCAGAGGGTTCTTAGAGTGTTCAGGGTTCTGTATAGAATATTTTCCTTGGTAAAGAACCCTTAAAAACATCTTTTTATGATTGTGCTTCTAAATTGTGGAACTTAATTCCACCTTATTTCACTGTGAAACATTATCTCCTGTCTGTAAAGCACTTTGAGCCGCCACCTGTGTGAAAAGTCCTCTATAGATAAAGATTATTATTACTCTTCTGGGAAGGCTTTACACTAGATGTTGGACCATTGCTGTGAGGATTTGATTGAGCATTATTGAGGTCAGGTACTGATGTTGGATGGTCAGTTCTGTGTCACTCCTACTCCTCCCAAATGTACTGGATGGAGGTCCATCACTCCAGCGAGCAGAGTTCCACTACTCCACAGCCCAATGCTGCTTAATGTTTGGAGACTTTTGGACTTATAGTGTATCATCTGTCGGAGATGAGTTGTCTTCAACCCACACAATGATTCCTTTTACCTGTGCTTCCATGCATTCAGTGTAAATACAGAGAAAGATGAGGCTTCCTATTAGATTCTTTTGTTCACCTTAAAGGAAAACTGCACCAATTTTTCTAAACGTCTGCACAATTAAATGGTTAAGATGTAACCAGAATCATTCAGAGCGGTTTGGGGTGAAATGCTCTGTTCTAGAGAAACTTGCAGAGTCAGAATTATTCACAGTGGTGGTGATAGGAACCAGACGTCCACCTCTAAAAGCTCCCTCACAGAAGGTTATTAATGAAATGGTCATGGATTCACTGCCTGATGCCCGAGACGTAGTTCAGCACTTCTCTGAGGTTTTTGGTCTAAACCTGTTTTAATAAATTTATCATAATCAATTCATACTGGAATGCTGGAAGGATACCAGACAGGTGTTGTGAGTCAAAATAGTCCCCAAAGAAATGTTCATTATTGTTTATTTTTCAGATTTATCACTATTTTGCCATCATCAACATTCCACACAAAACTCAAAAGACACGTGTAATTTAGGTTCACTGGTGGTTGTGGACAGTAAATAAAATGGTTCCACTTGTGTTGTCATGGTGACCCCTGATTCCTATCACTACTAGTGTAAAGAAATCTGAACCATCTCACACCAAACCACTCTGAATGACTCCACATCTCAACAACTGAACTATGCAATGTTGAACTATCATTTGAGCGGTGCGTGCAGGACGTAGCTGCTACAGTATTTAAGGTGGAACGGAGAATTCCAATAAGACGAAGCTTTGTCTTTGCATACCACAAAAGTCAACATGAGTCAACAAACAAGATCTGGAACACTCGATTGAACCGAGCACGACCATCAGAACAAGAAGCAACTCGGTGTAAATCTACAAAAATGGACTGAACAGTCTGGTCTTACTTTTCAATCTTTTTAGTCTTACTTACAGGTGCATGGACGGGGTGGACAGGAGGGGCAAGTAAGTTGCTGATCCTCTGGGATGAACGTGGCAAACTGCAGACATCCAGCAGGCAATTCAGAGTCAGTCAGATAAACGCAGCCTTTCGAAAAAGGCACATAACTGCACACCGCTGTCTATAAACTCCAGCTGTTGTCTGCAAACCACTTGTATGCTAGAGGTTTTGGGACAACGCAACAAAAGCGACCTCATAGTTCCCCACAGGCTGAGACTCTGGCTCCATCTAGCGGCCATGGGCGACGTTGCCGAACTCACAGCCAGCTCTGTCAACTCTGTCCTCTGTCCAGCAGAGGGCGCTGTTCTCGCACCACTATTTCAACTCTGAGCCATGGAGCACAATTCATTACATACTTACAGAAGATGGTTCTTCAGTGGATCTTTAGTAAAGGCAACGGTTCTATTTAGACCTGAGTTCTATACAGAACCATTTTGTGCTTGAATAGTTCTTTCCATCGTGAAAGGGTTCTTCAGATTAATGGAGAACATGCTATAGTGTTCTATATATACGACCCCATTCCCAAAAAAGTTGGGACGCTGTGCACCATGTAAATAAAAAGAGGATGCAATAATATTTAAAAAAAAAAAAATAATAATAATAATTAAAAAAATATAATAATAAAGGAAAATAATACAAAGACAAAACATCAAATGTTGAAACTGGGAAATGTTATTGTTTTTTGAGAAATGTATGCCCATTTTGAATTTGATGCCAGCAACACGTTCCAAAAAAGATGGGACAAAAAAGTGTTTCATCACTTCTTCTGTTCACAACACTCTGTGTTTGGGAACTGGGGAGACACTGCTGTAGTTTTGAAAGGTAATTGTTTTCTCAGTCTTGTTTTGATACAGGATTTAAGCTACTCAACAGTTCAGGGTCTCCTTTGTCATATTTTTTATTTCATAATGCACCAAATGTTTTCAGTGAGTGAAAGTCTGGACTGGAGGCAGATCAGTTTAGCACCTCAACTCTAAAATTGACTGTGGTGAAGTGGAAAAGTGTCCTGTGGTCCAACAAATCAACATTTTAAATTCGTTTTGGAAATCATGGGCACTGTGTCCTCTGGGCTAAAGACCACTCAGCTTGTTATCAGAGCAAGTATTCATGATGTTATAGGGGACATTAATGCACATGGCATGGGTGACATGCACATCTGTGAAGGCACCATTAATGCTGAATGATATATACATGTTTTGGCAACATATGCTGCCATCCAGATGACGTCTTTTTCAGGGAAGGCCTTGCTTTTTTTTTAGCAAGACAATGCCAAACCACATTCTGCATGTATTACAACAGCATGGCTCTGTGTTAGAGTGCTGCCTGCAGTCCAGACCTCTCACCACTGAAAACATTTGCTGCATTATGAAATAAAAAAATACAACAAATGAGCCCCCGAACTGTTGAGAAGCTGAAATCCTATATCAAACAAGAACAGGAAAACATTTCACTTTCAAAACTACAACAGTGTCTCCTCAGTTCCCAAACACTTACAGAGTGTTGTTAAAAGAAGAGGTGATGAAACACAGTGGTAAATAGGCCCCCGTCCCAACTTTTTTGGAATGTGTTGTTGGTATCAAATCCAAAATGGGCATATATTTTTCACAGAATAATAAATTTTCTCAGTTTCAACATTTGATGTGTTATCTTTGTAGTATTTTCCTTTAAAATATGGTTTACATGATTTGCATATCACTGCATTCTTAAGCACTTAAGTAGTTTTTCAATAAATGACTTATTTACTCTTACTTGAGTAAACAAATTTTTATTTACTAACACTTTTACTAGTACTTGAGTAAGTTATCACTACAGTAACAGTACTTGTACTTAAGTAGGGATTTTCAGGGATTTTCTAAACCCTGCCTAAATGACATACACAGGTCTATGCCACCTTAATGAAGACCTGCATATGGTTGAGCGGGCTCGGAGATCTTTTGGTGATGGAATTTTCCAGAAGCAATTTGGGTGACTATTAAGTGTTTGTTAGCTATTTCCAGTTCTCAACTGAAGAAGCAAAATTTGGACTCCAAACATGCCTCGGCTTCTATAGATCATATTCATTTTCTTTCATGAAGCTTGTTGATATTATTCCTATAATTACAGTAGGAGAAATAAATTCCCTGAAGCTGGAAGAGCCTGGGTTCTGCTGTTTTTTTTTTTTACCATGAATTATATTTCGGAAACATCATTTACGCGAATGTACCTTTGTACTGCTTACGCACATTAGCCGCTCTTTATTGTGATGCTTTAAGAATTATTATCAATTGTCAGACGATTATTCACTGTGTTCTTTACAAATGAGCAGCTTTGTCCTCACCGACAAAGTTTTATTGTTTTATTATTATGTTTTATTTATATTTATTCATCTATTTATGGTTTATTACCTTTGTATACATGTAATTTTGTACATCAAAAAGGGAATTCTGGTCTGTACTTTCAAAATGTGTATGTTCCTCAAATTCTACCCACGTGCACTGAATTTGGAAAATAAGCTTTTAGTCATGCCGCACCATCTGGCTGGAATTTGTTACAGAACGACTTAAAACGTCAGGAACGTGTGTCATTGAATAATTTTAAAAACATTCTTTAAACGGTAAAAGTGTTCTTTCCTTTTCTATGTGTTGTACACTCTTAAAAAGATGGTTCTTCAAGGGTTCTTTAGTAAAGAAAATGGGACTATATACAATCATGAACACTCAAGGAACCCTTTACATAACTGAAGGGTTTTTTGCATGGTGAAAGGGTTCTTTAGGTCGATGGAGAGTGTGCTGTGGATGGTTCTATTTAGAGCCTTTTTGAAAGGGGTTCTATAAAGCACCATTTCTGGTTCTTCTATTGTTACAAGCTTGTCATCGACACAGTAGAACACTTTTTGGTGATTTATAGGACTAAAGAACTGATGGTTTGTGTATATATAACTGCTGTTGGTCCTAAGACTTATGACAACCCTAGCTCTGAGAAATAAAGAAGCTCTGTAAATGGAAAATAACATATCTAAATATTGAGCAACATTGTCATATAGCTGACTGATTTTCTCAGTCACCCACAGACACCACTAGGAGAAAAAGTGGAAGTTATCCCATGCTCATAATGAAAGCTCTCCAGAAGAAGTGAAAGCCCTGAAGAGGCTAATAAACTGATTGTGAACTCTTGCTGACTCCCTGCTTTAGCACGTCGCTAAGGCTCCCATACTGAGCAGATTAGAGTGGGGATTATGACATCCAGTTGGTCTAGACTCCAACCATTCCATAACTGAACATCTGCTTGAACATTATGAAGTCTTAATTTACTCTGGCCCTGAAAGATTGTTTGCAGAAATCCATAGGTTAGCATGTGTGTATGTGCCTCATGATAGGAATTTGATAGGAACTTGGTTCTATGACTTGGAACATTAGCAAAAAATAGCAAATTTGAGTTCACTAAGAGTCTAGGTTATCAGGGACAAAAGGATGGACAATTTCAAGAACCATTGTTGTGGAACTGGGGCGGCACGGTGGCGCGGTGGGTAGCGCTGACGCCTCACAGCGAGGAGGGCCTGGGATTGATTCCCCAGCCGGGTGACCGGGGCCCTCTCTGTGTGGAGTTTGCATGTTCTCCCCGTGTCTGTGTGGGTTTCCTCCAGGTTCTCCGGTTTCCTCCCACAGTCCAAAGACATGCAGTCAGGTTGATTGGACATGCTGAATTGCCCCTAGGTCTGTCTGTCTGTCTGCCCTGCGATGGACTGGCGACCTGTCCAGGGTGTATCCTGCCTTCCGCCCGATGACTGCTGGGATAGGCTCCAACACCCCCTGCGACCCTGACGGAGAAGCGGCTTAAAAAATAGATAGTTGTGGAACTGGTCTCTGGTTTTCTCTGTACTGGAGAAGAACAATTTAGACATGCAAAGAACCTTTCATGTAGAGTGTATATGGCTCTATATATAACCATTGCTGTATGTTAATTAACCTGGAAGATATATTTTTAAAATAGAATTTAATTTTAAAATAGTATGTAAATCTTGAACAACACTGTTATTAGTAGGGCTGAACAATTTGGGGAAATATCTAATTGTCACGCCTACTGGCCGTTCCTCCATCCGGAGATCAGCTACTCTGGAGTATTAATAGGCTGACTCCTCCCAACACACACACATATAACCTCCTAACAAACACACATATATCCCAGACTCTCACTCTGCCTCCTTGTGAGATATTGCCGCTCTCCGTGTCACTAACGAGCTACCTTCACTGTGTTTTTGGTCATTCCTGTTTTTTTATTTTGGCTGTAATTTTAATTGCAATTATGTTTTATAAATTGAGCTCTGTATTATTAGGTTAAATTTCTCCACTTAAAACCTAAGACAACATTTTTGATAATGTTCACAATTAAAAAGGATAGTTCTTCAAGGGTTCTCTAGTAAAGACAATGGTTCTATTTAGAACTATGAGCACTCAAACACCCTTCTGCATTGCCTGGAGAAATGGTTGTGTATCGTTCTCTATAGCACCTAAAAGATTCTTCTAATGTAACCGGCTTGACATTTTAACAATGGCAGAACCCTTTTTGGTACTATCATATATAACACATTCTCCATTACGCGAAGTGGCGAAACATCCCAGATGCCGCACTGAAGCGCCATGGTGTTCTGAGAAGACTCTACAAAAACTTAGAAAGATCATTTTTATGTACTTCATAGGGAAATACTCATATTTCAAATATTAAACATTCCATGCTGCAGACAGATTTGCTGGCTGGTATACCAGTTTAAAACTTTTGCCTGATTACAGGTCAGAATGCAATCCAGGATAAACAAATATACTATGTAAATTTATGTATTATATTTCTATTGAGCAGACGGACTTATGTTACCATTTTTCCGTCTGGATAAAGAAATGTCTGTATATCTGTCTCACTGCTCTGCTCTGCAGTTCGAACATTGTATGCATGAAAGGCTAAGGCATTTAAACTGTAGCGCTCGTGCTGCCGCATCACTTGTGCCAAAATAGTATGTACGAATCAGCTGTTACAGAGACGGCGGAGCCTTCAGTCCGACGGCCACAGCTGCCCAGCAAAACACCAAAAATAACCGCTTTGTGGTTTAATTCCTGCTTTGTGTTTACTGGGAATAAGTGGCATTTGATAAAGTAGCTCACAGTGAGCCTGATGACCAGGACTGCTGCGTTATCTCAGCATACTTGTGCTTAGACTGTGTCAGATATTGGATGGCGTGTGGGACTATGCAGGCAGGAGCGGGCCAAATCGTTTCATCTGCAGGTGAGGGGAGAGAAATGATTCTGATTTTCTGTGATTTTCTTTCTTCAGGAAGAGTCACAAACAGGAAGAGGGCCACTCACTACAACATAATTGGAGAAGGAATTGTAGCAGAATTTCAAAGAGGTTTTCACTTCCTCAGCCTTTGGAGGGTCAAAAGTTCCACATTTTGTGAACATCATGAATCATTTGCAGATGGGGAAATTACTCGTAAGAATTTCTGGTGGTATTATGTAATGTAAGGTCTATGGACTTATAGGCCTGTATAGATGATTTTTACGCCACCTGTTGGTGGCCATTGGTTTGTATTTCTGTACAAGGTTTGTAGTTGGATAAGTGTGTAATTAAATTAAAAATAACTTCAGATTTAATTCAATTTCATTCCTCGTGCTTCACTCATTTCTGAAAAGATCTCCCTTTTTTTATATCGAGGAACAATGTAGTTGTTTGGCTCCTGACCTGCTCCTGCTGTTTTTGTTTATTGGTTTAATGATATATGTATATCATTTATGTCCACATGCCTCCTGCCTTATTAATGTCATACTCAGTTTCCACCGTTCAATAGAATTCTCAGTTGAGTTCATGTGGGTGCCCATTTCTGGTATTGAGGATCCAGTAATAACCCTGTGTTTGAGAAATAATGAAATAATGAAATCGTAAATGGTGCTTATTAAAATCTTAAAACAAACAAAATAAAATAAATATTTGCTCAAAAAAGGTCAAGTGATGCAAAAAATAAAAGCAGGAAAAAATTGTGTATAAAAAAAGATATTAAGATATTTTAAAAACAGATACTTGCTGTATGTCGTCTGGGTGGCAGTTCCACAGCTTTGGAGCATGAATGCTATAACTGCAGCCTCACCACTTCTGCAATTTGTTATCAGGACAGAAAGAAATTCTGTATTTGAGAAAATAAACATGAGTCACCCAGGAGTCTGTGGCCAGGAGTCTGTGGCCTTAACCCAGTCTTGGGGTGATGATGAGACAGGAGAGCTTAGAACCTGAAATGACCATTTAAAAGTCAGAGGTTTCAGTTCAGGGGTTTTTCACATCACATCGTACATCTTTACGTACTAACGTCTCAGACACACAGCCTCAAAAAGAAAGTCTGGCTTGATGTTTAGGCCTCAAATGATCTCTTTATACTGATGAAGATATGATGATAATAGCCGCTAATTCACTCACATCCTCGGAAGATGTTTCCTTCACCAAGTTTAGACTGAACTCTCTTTGAATTCTCTTTTTCAGTCCTGAGATTCATCCAATAGTTGAAGAGATCTGAAACACTATCCATGTTACAATTACACGTTTTCACCATAGAGGTCTCCAAATCCCTAAAACTTACATCATGCAACTTTACATTTCACAAACGATACAGGCTAACCTAAATTAAAGCAAATTAATTAAAGGTTCGATGAAAATATTGTAGGTGCATATTTAAGTGAAATCATTTTTAATCATCCTAAATTAAGCAAATTATTACACAAAATTGCTTAGACATTGTTAGAAATAAAGGTTCTGTGCAGGTGCACCTTTTTGTTCATCAAGGTACAAACAATGTAAATGTATCCTCACAGGTATATCAGTGGTTTTAAGGCCCCACTGTGTACCTTAAATAAGTTTTTCCAGAGCAAACAAGCATGCTAGCACCATTTCATGGCCTAATGCTTTTAAAATATAACAGTAAAATAAAAAACTGGTGTCGAGACAACATGTGTGGAGTCAATACAATAAAAAAAAAGTCCATCTGTAATTGCATATGGTACAATTATGATCCTTAACTAACGGGGAGGGAATTGATATTACGATCATGATACTTGAGTCAGAATACGATATTGTCATTTTAAACATATTGTGACATTGTGATATATTGCTCTTTATTACCTTTACCTGCTCTAGTTTGGAGAACGTGAGGCAGCAGTCGCCAGTCCTCTGTCAGATAATGAGCTGTTATAGTAACATCGGAATCAACTGCCCTTGATGTGCATGCATCGCCCACTAATGCAATCCTTTCTGCTGCACTCAAAAGTTCCTCAAGTTTAAGCATCACTTCTCCGGCATATGGGTTCGCCCTCGTTTTCCAAAATGTTGTATGGATGCAGATCTTTGCACATGAAGTAAGTGATGGATTGTGCTATTTTTTTTAGCTCGCTCAGATTTGGAAGGTAGCTTAGTCAAGCTGATTTTTTTCAGTGGAGCTGATGGAATGTTAGCTTTGCCAATAGCAAACCAAACGTCAACTTCTTATTCAATGCACAGCATTAACACACGCAGATAATAAGATAGAATGGTGGAGAACATGTCTGCAAAGTGTGGAGGTCTGTTTGAGCTGCAGATTTAGAATAAAAATGTTTTGCAATATGGGCAGTAGCAGCTCTATACTAGTTATAGGAAGCTTGTCATGCTGCCCATCTCAGTTGCCTAAAAACAACATAGTGACTTTATTTTGAGTGGTCCTTTTTAGATACGGTTAGGGTTAGTATTAGGTTTTGGGTAGAGGTTAAGGTCAGGGCTAGGATTAGGGCCAGCGTGAGTGTTAGGATTAGGTTTTGAGTCGAGGTTAAGGTCAAGGTTAGGATTAGGGCCAGGGTTAGGGTTAGGTTTTGGGTAAGGTTTTCAGTTGAGTAAAGTTAGGTTTTGCCTAATAGAAGTAACATATTAACACATCTATTTAATGTAAGTAATGTATCAACAGAACATCTACTAGATATTTAGTTCAGTGTATTCAGATGCTGCTCTACTGCTACTTCACTGATATGTTGTTGATGTGTTACTGATAATCTGTTAAGAGTTTATTAATCATCTACAAAGGACCGCTCCAAATAAAGTGATACCAGCAACTTTCTTTTTTTCAGCAGAACAGCTAACAGTAGTAACTTAAAACAGAAGTTAGGACACTGTTGGGGTTTATGCTGAAGTTGGAGGAGTATTTAGGTCATTTTGTTTTTTATCTATCTATCTATTTTATCTTTTAAACTATCTCAGAAAAGAAAGAATAAAGCAAATCTATTAAGCAAAGTGGCTTTTTCACAGTTAGTGCACATGATTAAGCTTTTCACTTTTGCTAGCTTTAAGAGTTTTTGGAGAAATTTGTTGTTCCTGGTACTGTCAGAGGCTGCTTGTTCAAGGATAGTCTAACATGTTTACACTCATACACGGCTGGAACTACAACGGACTTAGCCACCTTAGTCTGCATTTCCCAGAACAACTCACTTCCTTGCATTACTCAAGACTAACCAAGATCCATCTATCACCGTTTAGAATCTCCAGACTCCTAATCATGTTCCCATGTGAATTTAACCTGCCTGTTTATATCTGTTAATTGTGAAGTATTGTCACCATTTTCGGTGCATACCAAGCTGTTCTCCATGTCTGCCGGTTCTCATTTATGACAATACAGTGAGTTGTAAATAATTCTAAGTGTTCTCATTAACAATAAACACTTCTAATAAACTTCATATCCGGAGTCCCTCATGTTTGAAAAGTGGTGATCAAATCTTAAGGCAGATATCTTTTAGTATAGTATTTATTATTGTGATGACCTGGTCTTGGGTCAGGCTGTAACAGAGAATGAAACTGGGCTCTCTCCCCAGACTTGCTGCCAGACCAACACCAGACACCACAGAAACCAGAAAATGGAGTGTTTATTTTCTATAAATAAGGCAATCTTATCATAAGTGCACAGCCGTCTCAAAATAGGATTATTTCATTTGACAAGATGCCACTTTTTGCCGTGTACAAGCAAAGCGAAGCGAAGAGTGTTGTGAAGACTGCCAGACTAGTCTGGACAAGTGTTCTTCCAGGTCATTTCAAAGTTACCAAACAGCACAAGACTGATGACAACCTTATCACTTACAAAACGTCCACTACTGAGGAGATTATTATTTTAATTGTCGCTCAAATGGATTTATTAACAATGATGTAGTTACCTGACTCAAAACATTGATTTATCAGTTCACTCAGGCTTTAGAAGAGCTCAGTAACACTGAGATGAATAGCTGATCATCACACATCATTTTGGTGGTTAAAATCTTAGTGTCAAAATTGTGTTGGATTAATGTCAAGTCAAGTCAAAGTTTATTTATATGAACTTTTTACAGTGGGGGTCTTTTTTCCAGCACGTTTTTTTAGACACTGAGCTTTTTGTGTAAATCACAGAATCCAACCTTATATTAATTTAACTCTTATCTTGTTTCCTCTAATGCAGCACTGTTTTGAAGCAGCTGACAAGCCCACAGCACTTAGCTGGGCTTAAGTACAGCCTCTGTACTGTGGGGTTATTTTACACAGTGTTACAACTAAGAAACCTTTAGTTAACTTCGACCAGTAAAGTAAATTTGGTATTTGTGTTCCATATTTTTACACAGATTTTAAAATAAAATTTAAAAAAAAATCAAAAACAGGGATTTTCTTCTGCTTTATTAGGATCTTTCATATGTTAGTATTTTGGTTTTAAATAAATATATAAATGAAATTGACATTATCAATTGGTAAAGCTGTAGTTATTCAGAACCAATGATTTTTTACATATTCCATATTTTACTGACGTGTGATGTTTTTATTTTCCTTCACTGGACAAAAAAAAACCCATATATCATATATATCAGACTCATATCAGTGTTCATATATAATTTGATGTGTGTGTGTGTCAATCAGTTGATTTGTTTATCTGTCTGTCTCATAGATAATATATAGTTCAGCACAAAAAAATGTGACTCTAACAATATAGAATTACATTGAATTAACTTAGTTTGCACTGATTTATCAGACTTTTCTAGCAGGTGTTAAACTGACCCTCTGTCTGTTACAGGGAACCCACCCATGGCTAAACTGTAACACTGCTCTTTCCCACATTTTGGGTGGAATTGTACATGACCAGTAGGAGCTATAAACAAAGTTCAAGTGTTCGTTTGTAGCAGAGATGTGAATGTTGCTCGTACAAAAAACATGATTATTCAAACTTAAATATTTTTAAAGTTATTTAACAAAAACCAAATGTGTTAGGTTGTGCCTCACTCACCCCCCACTTGACCTCAAGTTGAAAATTGTCAGCACATAATACTATCATGTCATGATATTGACCAAATGCTGATTTGTAGACTGTGATAGAGATGCCAACACAAAGAAGAAGTCCTTCTAACAGCTGACTCATGTAAGAAGAAAGAAAATATTACAATTCCTGATGTAAGTTTCAAAATGTGGAGTGTGTAAGTGATAAATAAAAAGTGAGAATTTTTGATGTTGTTTTGATTAAAGTCATCATTAGATTTATATGTTGATTCTATGAATTTAACATTGACATTTTATGTTAATTTAAGATCGGTTTACTGACTGTTTGCTACCTAATTTGTGCGTTCTAAGGAAATAAGCTAGTGAAGTAGACTAGTAACGTCCTCAGTGATGTACTTTTATTTTAGTTACTTTAAAGGTTTAACTACAGATACAACTGAATTCTTGTTTTGTGTCACCTTCATCAATAACTGAAGTTCTATCCAGTTACAGTGTATGTGTGTAATGAGCTCTAAACCTGTACACCATTACAGGGAGTGGGAATACAGTGTTCCCTCGTTTATCGCGGGTGTTACGTTCCAGGGCCACCTGCGACAAACTAAAATGCATGAAGTAGGGACGCTATATTTATTTAAGTATTTATACACTATTTTAAGGCTTTATAAACCCTCCCCCACACTTTTATGCTACATAAACCTTTCCCATTCCCTTAATAACCACTCCCACACTGTTCTGTGCATGTATTGTACCTTTACACTTACTGTAAAATGTTCTAAACCTAAACCTATGTAGGTACACAGATCGAGTTCCGCAGAAAACCCGCAAAGTAGTGAAAATCCGTGATATATTTTTTCCATTAATATTTTTTGAAAACCCGCGATGCACCGAGTCCGCGAAAGGTGAACCGCCAAGTGGCGAGGGAACACTGTACGTCTGTGTGTTTGTGTGTGTAAGAAAGACTTTTAAAACACATATCATGAGAAAAACATTGATTTTTATTTTCTCACAAATACCTCAGTTCATGTTTATAAAAACATTTCTAAAAACATTTAAAGCAAATGGAAATTTGATGAACACCAACATTATTTGTATCATAATTGTTGGTTCGAGGTCAGTGTGGCCTTTGCGAAATATCCACCTGTTAACTTTCAAATAAACTTTTATGAATACAAAGAGCGTTTGAGGATATGTCACGTAGAGGGTGTGCATTGACATCACTTTCCCGCCAGATTACACCCACTCAGTCGGACTGAGTGGCAAAACATTCTGCAACAAGGCTGTGTTTACTAAGAGAAACATCGGAACCAGGAATGAAACAAGTGTTGATCTGCTTAAATTAAATGCAGCTGCACTTAACAGTAGGTGCCTGTGGCCATTGTGAGGTTTGATGTTTCCTTAATGAAAGTAATACTTGCAAACCTATAAAGTTATCTGGCTAACTGTCTGAACCTGCTTTATTGAGAACCCTCTTAAGAAACCTGGGCTTGTTTTGGCAAGCTAACATTCCAATAACTCAAGTTCAAGAGGGTTCAAAAATATAACAGCAGTTTTGAAATGTTTTATGCTGTTCTGTGTTCAACTGTGACACCACATGCACACCCTGTACAGTGGGAACATGACAACATGTTTTGCAGGATCCTGTGACTGCCTTCTAATTTTAAAAATAGTTTTTTTAAAAAAGCGAAAAAAACTCAAATCAAAATGAAATTTTAACATCCAAATTTTTAACTCAGTCATTTGGTTTCACATTCTTAAAATTCTGTCTTTACAAAAAATGTAAATAAAATAGATAAAGTACTGCAAAATGAGTAAAACAACACTAAAGAAATAAATAATACTTAAAAAGAAAATATCTTATAATATATAAATTCACACTTTCCAAGATTGTAGCAGTCTGATTACTGTCAACAATTAAAGATCTTGCTTTTTAAAAAAAAAAACTTTTAACTTTTTTAGATTTTTTCTTGCCTGAATTGTCTAGTGTCTAACTTATCTTATCAACTTATCTTAATATTGCCCATTTAGCTAATGTTACATGCCTAATGTTTTGTAGTACATGCAGACTTTTTTGTAGTTTAGCGATGTCAGTTAACCCCAGAGTTGAAAAAAGTATAATAAGAATAATAATCCAAAAAAGCTTTAATGAACAGTTAACCATAACCAGACTTCCTATACAATCAGATAACCCTGTAATCTACAGGCTGTAGTAGCACTCAGTACTAGAACACTGCATCATGCAACTGTGCAGCTTTAAATAAAGTCTTTTATTTAATGTAAACTGACTTATGGATGATTGTTTGGATGATTGTTCAGACGATTGGTCAGCGATTGTGAAGCTATCTGCTACAGAAAACATAAAGAACAACACAGCATGCAGAGACAGGCTAGCAAGACTTCAAAAGACAGCTCATGTTTTTTTGTGAGGTTTTTTTAAAAATGTTTTTTAAAAATATTTCCCAACACATTCTGTAACTCTGAACTGCAAGAGCTATAATGACTCACGAAAGCAGACGAGTTATACAAAACATGGTTAGAGCTATACTCTTAAAAAACATGGTTCTTTGGATGATTTAAGGGTTCTTCGCATGGGGAAATCATTCTCTGAATTGGTGGAGTGTTGAACTTCTTTGAAAATGGTTCTGTATAGCATCAAAATGAGTTCTTGCCATCATAACAGTAGCAGAACCATTTTTTGTGCTAGATAGTATATAGCTAAATATATAACAATATCCATCAATCTGAAGAACGCTTTCACGATGCAAAGAACTCTCTATTCATGCAAAGTGTTCTTTGCATGTTCACAGTTTTATTTAGAACCATTTTCTTTACTAAAAAAACATCTTTAAGAACATCAGTGTAGGCTACTATATCAGTACACCAGTTGCTTGTTATACGGTTTTGGTAGAAATTTGGCCAAACTAGTTTATCTGTCCTTTGCCTCTCATGTCTAATACATTGCAAGAAATACTTCCATGGCTAATAAAGTAAAGTAAATAAAAGTTCTACCAAAAAAGGCAAATAAAAATATTTTTTTTACAAAAAATAAAGTAAAAAAAGTAAAGTCCCAGAAAGACATAAAATGACACATAGCATCAAAATAAAAATACATAGGCAGTTGGAAGTCCTTTAAACACGCACATACATGGGCCAAAGTTTGAGCACCCCGGATTAAAACGGGCAGTTTCCATTTATTTGCAGACTTTAACATGTTTCACAAAAAGGGTCACATGTTAAGTTAGGCTCATATCCTACATTTGTTCTTACATTCAATTTTCATCCTTTGTGATTTTGTGTACCAAAATTTCCTTTCTTTCTGTATCCTTTAGAATTATACAGGCCGTTTGTGTTACCATGCCTTCAAGACTAATATATGTAAATTAGCTGTAACTGTTCCATTGCTGGCTCTGTAAAGCACTAAGAGCTGAAACACTCCTTATAACTGGAGCATGAATGGGCAGGGCTAAACTACTATAGGCCAAAAAGGTGGACATATGTAAATAAGTTGGTTCAAAATGAGCTTTTTTTGCAGCTTTTGCAGTTTCCATATTTGGACTTTACAATATGGAGTGAATGTACATTGAATTTTTACATTGTTTACATACCGTTTACATACTAAATACTGCTAGTTATGTTTATACTCACTGTATATTAAACTACCTCACACCTGCTCTCATGTAAATACAACAAATCTGTCTTATATGCTATGTAAATATGCAAACAGAGATACTTTAATTCCTATTTGTGTATTCATCTGTGTATTTTTTTTTTTTCAGTAATTTATGCCTATGTCTTATTTCTGCTTTATGAGCAATTATACATCTGTCTGACTTCAAACTTCAAAAAGGTGAGAGAAATCGGCTTTTGTGTGATGCAGGCCTTTTCAATTTGGCACATAAACAGAAATGAAAGCATTATTACTAATTCAGTTTTATCAAAACATAATCTGAGGCGGGGTGCCCAAACTTTTGCACATGACTGCAGATAAGGTAAAGCGACTCAGTGTAAAAAGGGAGGCTCCCTTTAGAAAATCTCACATCTGAGAAACTTTCGCTTTGACATTCACAGGAAAAAATTTACATTGCCCGTTAATGTAACTTCAAAATGGTGTTTGGTCCGTCTCTCTGACGGCCCACTTGTCATGACACGTTTACACAATATAAAAGCAGCTTCTGCTTTCAAAGAAAAAGTAAACAAAAGTTGATTTCTGAGGTTTTCATGTAATGACTGTGAAGATAAGAATCTCCTGATCAAAAAAAATGTCTTCTTTCTGAGTTTGAGGGAAGAAAAGACATTGTCTGTACACTGTTAGAAATAAAGGTACCATGGAGGTACATGATTCGTTCATCAAGGTACAAACAGTGTAAATGTTCCCTCAAAGGTACAGCAGTGGTTTTAAGGTCCAATTGTATACCTTATATATTTCCCAATGGAAAAGTAGATATTTGTATCTTTTTATAAACTAATTTTTTGAAACAGATCCATTGGATAAAAAGCCTGGATGTGAGACAGGGGGTGTGGAGCCAATACGTCTTAGACAATATCATTTCAGTGGATTATGGTACAGTTATGTTCCCTGCCTAAAGGTACTGAGATGTACCCCTGAGGGTACCACCCCAGTGACCCAAGAAGGGTACTGCCTCAGTGACAGTGTCGCACCTTTTTTTCTGAGAGTGTACTTTTACATGATAACTGCTACTAGTAGTTTGTTTGACCTGTCTTGCCTCACTCATTCACTCACTCAGTCTGACACATGCCCAGTCTTGGTCTGGCAGGTTGTTGATTAGTTGTTCTGAGCTGAAGTCTCTTAGCAGCCAAGCTACACGTACAGTCTTGCTCACACAGTTATGGGCTGGATCTTTAATGGTTCTTCTGAAAAAACAAAAAAAAACAAAGGGCATTTATTTTAGCTGCAGTGGTTAAAGGCGAAGTTCAGTAAAAAAAAAAGCACTAAAGTGTTGACATAAAGTGTTTCCACTTTATGTCAAATGCAGCTGATCAGCCTGGACATGTTTGGTGTGTGAAGTTTACTTCTGTAGTTTTCCACCATGCTCTAGACATTACACACTGAAAAAAGATGGTTCTTTAATAAAAGAAATAGTTCCATATAGAACCATGGAGATTCAACACACCATTTGCCTTCTTAAATGATTCATCAGGTTGATGCATAATGAGTTGCATATGGCTCTATACACACCTAAAATGTTGGGTTCTTTAGTAAATAAAATGGTTCTATATAGAACCAAGAACACTCAATGAACCCTCTGCATGATTAAAGAGTCCTTTGCATTGTGAAAGGCTTCTTCAGATTGATGCCCTAGACAGTTCTATGTAGAACCTTTTTAAAAAGGGCTCTATATAGCACCAAAAAAGTTCATCCCTTATTACAGGCTTGACATCGTAACAATAGAAGAACCCTTTTTTTAGTGCTATATAGAACTCTTTTTGAAAAGGTTCTCTATAGAACCATCTACAGCACATTCTCCATCAATCTGAAGAGCCATTTCATGATGCATAGATCCATTTAATCATGCAAAGTGTTCCTTGAGTGTTCATTTACTAAAGAACCTTTGAGGATTATTTTTAAGCAGGTACAGAACGCGTTTGAAGATTAGAAATGAGCAGATCAGAGGGACAGTGAAGGTGGAGCAGTTTGGAGATAAAGCCAGAGAGGCCAGGTTGAGATGGTTTGGACATGTGTTGAGAAGGAATAGTGGATATATTGGGCAAGAATGTTGGAGATGGAGCTGCCGGGTAGAAGGAGAGGAGGTAGACCTCAGAGAAGGTTTATGGATGTAGTGAAGGTGGACATGGAGATGGTTCATGTGAAAGTAGGGGAGGAAGTGGATAGGGCAAGATGGAGGCAGATGATCCGCTGTGGCAACCCCTAAAGGGAGCAGCCGAAAGAAGAAGAAGAAGAAGTACAGAACGTGTTTGAAAATCATTCTATATAGCGTTTATAATGACTCATATCTTGTACGTGGCAAGAAATTCTATCAAAGCAAGGGAAAACATCTTAAATCTGGACAACATGTCTAATATTTCTTATTTTGAGATTGTAGTATGAATATTATGAGATTAGCCAATTTCTTTACACTATTTTTACACATTTATGCTTCATTTTATCTAGTAAAAGTTGATCAGATGATAGAAAAATAGTGCAAATAACTGTGAAACCAGCCTCTGTCAACAGCATAAGAATATGATGTAAAACGTGTTTCGTATTCTTGCAAGAATTGCATAATGAGAAAATTTCAAATTATTGACTAGATATAAATGCATCTACTTGCATAGATATCATTTTTTGCAATATAGCAGATAACCATTAATGACAATTAGATTTTTGAAACTTTTTAGAATCCATAAGTGACGTTTTGCAGGGTTTTTGTGTGACAGACTTCCATCACTTATTCTCTACATTAGCTAAACAAAAGCAACCTTCAGACACCGAATATGTGAGGGGTTTCATTCCAAAATGCTTTATAGACCACCTCACACTGGCTTTTTTAGAAAAAAATTAAAAGTGCAAAGATTTTCACTGAAATATTCCATTTAAAAACACCAAAAAGAGCAGAATGAAACACTCACTTGCAGGATCTTCTGGAGATTTACGGGTTGTGTACCACTTGCAGACTGAGGCCACCACAATGAGAACAACCACGACAGAAGCTGTGATGTACAGAGCCAGCTCACCGACAAATACCGCAGTGCTAAAATGAACCAAACGGCAAAATCACCTGTTTCGTTCAGAGCCGTTTGCATATATGACTGACTATATGTGAAATAATCATGAAAATTAAAAGAAGCCAAAGAGCTCTATGCTCAGAATATGGATGTTCACGTACACGGGCATCGTGACAGGGGTCACTGCAGTGGTCGGCGTGGAAGGCGGCACTGCATAAACAAAAAGCAGATGCATAAATAAATAAAGTAAATGATATACAATTGAAAACAAAGTTATGTTATAAGAACAACTGGTTTGTTAATATCTAAAGGTCAACACTAAGTATCTCAGCTCAGCCTTATAGAGGTACCTTTTGAGTATTTGTGGTATTCTAATCTAAATTTGCCTTTTAAATTGCACCCAGACTCCTGTTTTGATGACTGAGTCTCTGTTTAATAATTTACTACAGTAAGTACAGTAGAGACCAACAGGCCAAGGTTTTTTAGGTAACACCCTCTTAAAGCATTTATGGCCATTACAACTAGTTTGGAATGCATGTAATCAGTGATATAATGAGAGACCCACTCAGCTACACTGCAATGACAAAAAGTGAAATTATTCTTATTGCAAGTTTGTCTTGAGATCAATATTTTAACCTATTTGTAGACATTTTAGTTCTTTTAAGTGATCTGAATTTGGAATAACTTGATTCCTTTACTGCCTTTACTCACTTAAGTGTTCTATTTCAAATGGCTCAAACATTTTATTTGCCCCTTAAAAAGGCAGAAATATTAGATACATTGACTTCATTTAAGATGCATTCACTTGCTAAGATCATAATTTTTACACTGTAAATTACTTATACGCTTTATTTACCCACTTAAAATGGCTTAAACATTGTATTTACCTCCTTAAATTTCTTACACCATTTATTTACACATTTAAACAGCTTGAATAACTTTATTTAACCTCTTTAACTGACAAGCAAAACATCTAAGATTCAATAAGGGGGCAGTCATGGGCTGGAGGTTAGGGATCCAGCCTCGTGACTGGAAGGTCGCCGGTTCGATCCCCAGAGCCGACAGTACATGACTGAGGTGTCCTTGAGCAAGACACCTAACCCCCAACTGCTCCCTGGGTGCTGCGGATTGGGCTGCCCACCGCTCCGGGCAAGTGTGCTCACTGCCCCCTAGTGTGTGTATGTGGTGTTTCACTTCATGGATGGGTTAAATGCAGAGGTGAAATTTCCCCGTTGTGGGACTAATAAGGGTCACTCAATCTTAATACTCTTATGGTAGACATTTAATGCAAAATATTAGATGCTGACTGGATTTATGATGTTTTTTTTTGGCAAGATGTCATTTTTGCAGTGCAGGAGCAGCATATTTTTAGGTTTTGCAGTAATATTTTTTTAAAAGATCACATTTACATATTATCCTCCTTACCCCGAATGAGGTTGACACCTGTCCCTTTTACTATTGCACTGCAGCTACGAGGGTAATGTGGGAAAGAAGTAATGAAACATGTCTGGGCTGATTTGAGGGAAGGGTAAAAATGAAATTAGATTTTCTGCCAGGCTACCACTTTAGTGTTTTCTTTGCACTCACGCTCATTACATTAGCCTCCATTGTTATGGAGCTTTGTCAAATTGAACCTCTAAAGACTCCTGGGACACCGACGAAATGCTATCAGGATTAAACCACTCATATCACTCCCTCTAAACTCCTATGATGAAAAAATCCAGCTAATCATTCCAGCTGACGCACACGACTGCCATAAAAGTGCGAGTAGGAGGAAGTGTACTTAAACAACGAGTTACTAAGACAGAGCAGATCAACAAACAGCCCAACAATGAACTGGAAAGAAGCTGAGATTATCTTACCTTCCTTTTCACACATGGTATCAGAGAATTTGGTGCACTGTGAAATCATCTTCCAGCCATTGCCTATAAAGAAAGAAAGCAAGGGGCAGTTGAGGTACTGCACTTTATAAGATTTTGTTTACCCCTTAACTGCCTTTATTTACTTTATTTACCCACTTAAATGGCAAAAACCCTTTATTTACTCATTAATAGATAGCTTATACAACTTTATATACCCCTTAAATACCTGTAATCACTTTATTTGCCAACTTAAAATGGCATAAACACTTCCTCTTTTCCTTAAAAAGCCTTGCATACTTTAATCGCCCCTCCAAATGGCTTCGAAACTTTTATTTACCCACTAAAAACGTGCTTTACACTGTGAAAAATTACATCTTATGAACTGAAAATATCTTAAACATAGTCAATATACTGAATGTAAAACATTATATTATAATAAGATTATTTATCCTATTTCCGTACATTTGAACTTAAATTCTTTTGAGAAACAATGCAGACTATAAGGCGTGGGAGCGATGATGAGGCGAACGCATACACTGAGAGAAGCGAGATTTATTAGGGGCAAATCCATAATGAGGGTCTAAACATTCCAGGGTCAAAAAGCCAACACGGAGAGATCGAGGGACAGACATGACGAAAAGGAACAGATACAATACTATACAAAGATCAGCACCTAACTAGGGAAAACACAGGGCTTAAATACAAGAACAATGAGGGTAAACAAGACACAGGTGACTACAATCAAAGGTAAAGTCTGGAAAGAAGGGGGCAAAACAGGGAAGTATCAAAACAAGAAAGCACATGGACAAGACCATAAGTAAACAAAAGCACATGGAGGTCTGAGAGGGGCCAATCGTAACACAGACAATGTTGCCTCCTTTAAGAAATGATGCTTAAATCAAGTAAAATGGTGTAAAAAAGTAAAGCGGAACAGGAAACTTTCATTGGATAAAATCACATGTATAGAAAGAGGATCATAACATTCCAACATTAAGCTCATAATGAAAAATATTAGGTATATTGACAACATTTAGGATGCCTTCACTCGCTAAGATCAGATTTTAGCAGAGGAGTTACACCTGAAATTACTTCTACACTTTGTTTACCTGCTTCAAAAGGCATAAACATTTATTTACCCTTTTCACTGTCTTACACCTCTTACGTACCCACTTTATTTACACATTTAAACTACTTCATTTACCTCTTTAAATGCAATAAACCACTCCATCTACCCCCTTAAACCACGAACGACCACCTTAAAATGTCTCAAACTGCTTCTGAGCACTGCATTTTACCAGAGAAGCTGCATGAGGACTTACCACATGTTCTGCATTGTGCACACTGGTTGCCCTTCGTGATGTTGTGGCTGGGTCTGGAGCAGTTGACTTTCACAAACCAACCTATAAAGTGACATTATTTTGTTATTTGTTCATTATTCTGCCAACATACGTTTCATTTCCTTTTTCTTTCAAAAGAATGACTTCTACTGACCTTCTAGACACAGGGGACAGCAAAGAGAGCCCTCGACTGCAAACTGACCCGGTCTGCATGTGCCCTCGCAAGAAAATCCCAACACTGCCATTACGAAGAGTGATGACTACAGAGTGAGACAAGAGAGAAGAACAATGGTTCAGAAAGGTGCATGTCACAAACAAGTAACTGTCTTAACATTTTGAGCAGTGTCTGTAGGTGATACCAGCCAATACTCACCAGTACGGGGTTGCTTTGCAAGAACTCCATCCGCAAACCATGTAATCCTAGTAAGGGCTGAAAGTGAGGCAAGCATGAAACTGAGTATGAAACTGAGTGTGGTGGTTCATGAAGCACCCTGGTTATATTTCAGCTCTGAAGTGGGGTGGAGCTAAGGACGGGTTGTCTTCACACGCCCCCACTGCCCTGCTCAGGGGCTGAAACCTGAGATGAAACTCAGACATGCTCAGAAGAACCCGCTTACATTCATGCTCACCTGTCAATCGCAGATTTGCTTGTTCGTCACTGCCGTGCGAGCAAAAGCAGCACGGTCTGTTGATCAGTGCCAAACAGTCGCCAACAGAAAGCAAAAGGAAGATATGTCAAGATTAGGACTGATTTCCTGATAGTTGCCAGGTGACCGCATAAACAGCAGTTGTCAAGGTTACACACCCTCGTTGGGTCCTTTAATAACACACAGTACTATCTAAAGCACACGTTCACACTCATTCAGAGCTAAGAAAGACAACACCCACGGAAATGATCCCCATATTTGGGTATAATCATTTCTACCTTCTACTGCTGTGCCATAAAGAGCCAGTTTACTGTGCTTCTACTTGTGCTTTAACTGCCATTGCCTGATATCTATTCATCACTCGACCTAACCTAAATTCTAGCAAACTGCAGACAAAACACGCAAAAAAGGAGAACCTGTCAATTTATGCAACTAAATGGCCTGAAACATGTAATTAACTCACTTCACATATTTTTAAACTGTTTTCTGTTGTGAAAACGAAGTCCTGAACTTCTGGATGTTCCTGAAACGGGGCTTCGAGCTGAGATGTAAACACAGATGTGAACAAAGTCATTCCGACTTACAGACTTAGATTTCTTTACAGTGGTGGTGATAGGAACCAGGGGTTGTTATGTCTATAGCAAAATATAGACATTTTATTCACAATCTACAACCACCAGTGAACCTACACGAGTTTTATATGGAACGTTTATATGATGATGGGAAAATAGTTATAAATCGAAAAAAAAAAGTTTTTCTTATGCACTATTTTGCCTTACAGTGCCCTGAATGTACCACTGCATCATCATATTTTAGCTTGATTCAAGAAATATGCTTGGATTAAGCAAAATTATGAAGAGAGATGAAAGAGACATATCGACTATATCAACAATGTTTAGAATGATTTCACTTGCCAAGACATGCATTTCTGTGAGGGAGCTTTTAGAGGTGGACGTCTGGTTCCTATCACCACCACTGTGAGAAATGCTGACTTGGTCATTTTCTATAGAACGGAGCATTTCACACCAAACCACTCTGAATGACTGCGATTACATCTTAACCGTTTCATTATGAAGAAACTGAGGAAAATCAAGGCTCCTTTAAGCTTCTTTTGTGCAGGTTCATCATCTACAGTATCCAACGCTGTGCATTCTTCTATGTTGGTCTATGTCATTTAAGTGACCACGTCCTGAATAACATCGTTCAGAATAAAATTCAGTGTAGCATCCTGCGGCACATAACATCACACAACGCTTCTTTTAGTACGCCCCTTCCAGCAAAGGGACTGGTTGCATGTTTTATGTTGGTTGTTGTCAGTTTACGTTGTGTGTGTGTGTTCTGTTAGCGTGTTTAATAAAATACACTTGTTGCAGCAGAAGCTTTGCTACTCATGTGTTGTGTTTCTTCTCCTGCCGATGCTACAAAATGTTAAGTTGGGTCTGAAAACATAGACCCCATTTACACCTGGTCACTTGATGCGTCCTAAGTATCAGGATCATATCTGGTTGTGGCTGAGCCACATAAAAGTTCAGGTGTAAACACACCCAAAACACATTCAAAACAGATAGAAATCTGATCACTCAAGCCACTTCAGGAGGTGGACTGAGACGCACTTGAGCCACATTTTATAGCAGCGTAAACGCATCAGTCTCTCCAAGACACATTCAACAACCAAAACTCCTCCCAGTACAAAAAATCCCCTCCTGGTACAACTGAAACCCCTCCCAATACAGCAAAAACTCCTCCCACTATATCACATACAAGTTGAGACGCAGAGGGAAAGTGTATGCAGAGCTGTAGGTCTCTGTAATGATATCCTGTGCTTTGAATACATTCTGTTCTTCTCATTTATTGCTTGGATTGTGTGACGCACACAATCAGTTACATAACCCCCCCCCTTCCCGCCCGGCTTAACACACCTTCCCAAGCACCCAAAAGTGTGTTCTCTGAAGAGAATGTGTAACTTATATTCAAAACAAAAGCACATAATTTCTGATTTGATCAGACATTTTTTTTTCAGATTTATCTGTTTTCAGGTCCCTCAACTCTCTCGCGAGATTTTTGTTGTCAGCATTTAAATGTCATGTTTCAGAGGCTGTGCTGTTCACGTAAAGCCCTCGATGTGTTTTGCAGTATGACTCGGTTTGATTTCAAAGAAAAAGAGAAGAAACCGTGACTCGTGGTCTTACACAATAATATTCAGGTTACATTAAAAAAAAAAAAAAAAAAAAAAAAAAGGAAAATGACACACATTTCCAGTGTAGGTTTAAAATACTGCTTTCCTCATTTTTCAGGGAAGCGATTCACAAAGCATGAACGCTGAGTGCCATTCCTCTCTGCCTCCCAGCTGTTATGGTTTATATATGTATCTATATTTCACAATCCTTAATAATATGGAAAGACGAAATGCAGGGAAATCTGAGTCACATTGGAGACACAACTGAGCCAACGTGTCTCTCTGAAAGGGAACTTCATCAGATCCATACACAGCTAAATGACAAATCATGAATCATAAAATTAGGCAGTCAATTTATATAGAATATAAAATGCAGACCTGACTCAAGCTGGATTTAGATTTAATTGAATGTCTATGGCAAGCTTTCATGTGGGCGTGTGCAAACTCACTGTGGACAATCACATATTATCGGGACTTGATATGACACATGAAGTTCCCAAGTGTACATACACTCAGAATTAAAGTTCAAAAGTGAAAGATTGCTGGTAAACAGCTGCAGCAGATCTTGCCTTAAAACAGGGTGCACAGCAAAAAATAAAGAAAAATTTTCCTAAATGTAGTCAATAATTCCAAAAGTTCTCCTGTTTAAGATTGTTTAACTTATTCCCCAAAATTTTGCACTTGTTTTAAATGATTCTATTAAGTAAAATGATATCACTGTATTGAGAGGTCATTTGGCTTGTTTTAAGAAATGTGCTTGACACCAGCTAAACTGCCTGCCAGTATAGTGAGATCATTTTACATGATAAAATTTGCTCAAAACAGGTAATAAATATCTAAAAATAAGATAGATAATCTTATAATAAGAGCACAAACATTTCAAAATAAGAAATATTAGATATATCAACTAAAATTAAGATCATTTCACAAGATACTAATTTTTGCATGGTGGGCCTCATTTTTCATTCCTGTACCCCAAGACTGAGGACCCTATTTTTTTAACCCTTTAGTGTTCTGCTCAACCATTTGGTAGAGCACATTTTGAGTCACTATTAGGGGTGGGAATATTTAGGTACCTCACGATTCGATTCGATTACAATTCACAGGGCTGCAAAGTGATTATAAAACGATTATCGATGCACATTAATCCATCTTTTTTTTCTATACAGGATTTCTATTTTCTTACTGTCTGAGGACTTGCATTTGCATTTGCATTTGCATTTACAACTTGCATTTAACTTGCATTCGCAAGTTAGTGGTGTAGAGCAGGGCACCACTGGACTCGGGAGGAGTGAAAACGTGTTGTGGTACAAATTCCCACAGACACACTCCAAAATGTTGTTGAAAGCCTTCCCAGAAGAGTGGAGGCTGTTATAGCTGCAAAAATGGCCAATTCCTTACTAATGCCCAATGGTTTATAACCACTTTTCCAAAAAATTTGGAACATTGTAAAAAGTGTAAATAAAGACAGAATGCAATGATGCAGAAACCATTTAAACCCTATATGTAATGTTAAAACTGACAAAACAAACAAATTTGTTTTTTTTTAAATATATAACCAACTTTGATGCCAGCAAAATCTTTCAAAATTTAGAACAGGGGCAACAAAAGACGGGTAAAGTTATGTAATAAGAGTCTTTAGATGAATAATTAGAATAAATATGGGCAGGGATTCACACCTCTGTGAAAGACTGCAAATAGTGCAACAATTCAAGAATAACATTTCTAGCTAGATCCTTCAGGCTAAAGAGGAGAGGGACCATCAGTTCAAAAGCTAGCATCAGTGATGGTTGAGGGTGCATTAGTGCAGCTGGCATGGTTGACTTACACATTTATGAAGGCACTTTTAATGCTGAATGATATATACAGGTTTTGGAGCAACATGTGCTGCCATCCAGATGGCATCCTTTTCAGCGAAGGCCTTGCTTATTTCAGTAAGACAATATTACAACATCATGGCTCTGCAGTAAAAAAGTCCGAGGGCTAAACTGACCTGCCTGCAGGCCAGACCTGACACACACATTTGGCACATTATTAAATGAAAAAAAAAACAGCAAAGGAGACCCAGAATTGTTGAGCAGCTGAAATCATATATCAAAAAAGAATAGTAAAATATTTTCTTTCAGAACTACAGCAGTCAGTCTCCTCAGTTCCCATAAACTTACAGAGAGTTGTTAAAAGGAGAGGTGATAAAACAAAGCAGTAAACATGCCCCTGTCCCAGCTTTTTTAAAACATGTTGCTGACATCAAATTCAAAATGGGCATATATTTTTCAAAAAACAATAAAATTTCTCAGTTTCAAAATTTGATATGTTGTCTTTGTATTATTTTGAAATATACTGTAGTGTTTAAAGGATTTTAAATCCTATATTTTAGCTCCATCATTACAGAGAATGCAGTTTCACTGATCCTCAGCCCAATGCTGGGCATGGAGACCTTAGACTCACGTGCAGCTGCTCCAAAGCATCTCGTTCTAATGGTGATCAAAGCTTTTCTGTTTGGATTACAAACTGTGTGTAATTTCATTAAATAAAATTGCTTAGAAGAACTAGAAACACATTTAAAAATGGTACATTATATAATGTACATATTGCATATATTTTGATATAATGGCGAAAACGTGTATACTGCCACATACTTAAATAAATATATAAGGAAACGTATTTTTTCACATATATTTTCAAAGCACATTTTTATATGAGCAAATCTATGTACATATGGGAATAAATTTAATAATATTGTAGTATTCCAACAGAAATCATGATGGGAAATTTAACACCTATTCATTAGATTTAAGATAATTTAATTTGCCAAGATTCCCATCCATCCATCCATCCATCCATCCATTTTCTAATCCGCTTCTCCGTCAGGGTCGCGGGGGGGTGCTGGAGCCTATCCCAGCAGTCTTCGGGCGGAAGGCAGGATACACCCTGGACAGGTCGCCAGTCCATCGCAAGGCATTTGCCAAGATTGTGGCAGTAAATTAAATATGTTTTTTATATATCTTTTGTTTACGTCAACAGGCATAGGATAGTACGCAGGTGCTGTTAGGGTGTTCCCCATGTGTAGGAGTTGGGAGTGTAGGCAAGAAGTGTCCTTTTTCATCGTCTTAAAGAGGAAGCCTCCAGGTAATATGTGGGGCAAATCTTGTGAGATGAAAAGGGCCTGGGAAGGAATGATGAAACACTAAACATGAAGTAACACGTCCAACTGGAGAAGGAATCACGCAACTGACTTGCCTTTATTACTCAGCTTTATACTAGAAAGAAAATAAATGCCAAGCGTGTATGTCAAAGACACAATGATGATGGTTTTACAATGAAATTAAGCAAAAACTATACTTGTCCTTATTTTATTCTAATTTTAATGTATAACTGTAAATAAATGCTGCCATGTTTAGAAGTTTCATCTTGCTTCAGTGTAATTTTACTGCAGTGGAAAATGTGTGCTAAAGTGATATCTATAGGCCTCATTTACCAGCCTCTCTAAAGTTTTTATCAAGATACTGAAATTCACCAGTGTTTACTGATTTGGGATGTCTTCTTAGGTAAGAACAGAGTGTACACATACTCAAGAGCAGAAAGGTGAAGACAGTTAAAGAACAAATTTAATAACAAACTTAGGAAAATATCGGTGAACGAGGCCCACTGACTGTTAGCTAGCCCTCAGTCAGACATTCTAGGGTAAAAAAGTGCCCCTTATAATCATCTACAACCAGGAATCAGGATCAGAGACTCGGCTAATATGCATTTCCAACAACCAGTGGTGGACAAAGTGCACAAACCATGTACTTGAGTTAAAATAGAGATACCCAAGGTAAAATATTAATCAAGTAAAAGTAGAAGTTCCTCCCTTTAGACGTCCACTTGAGAAAAAGTACAGAAGTATTTGCCTTCAAATATATTTAATATCAAAGTATCAAAAGCCCTAAAAGATTAATTATGACTCTAATGTCCTATAATCATTTTTGTAACAAGGCTCTTGCTTCACTAGCTCATTTTAGGTGAAAATACTCTGGTGACACTCTTGGCAAATCAATCTTTTAATAGAATGTCATTAATTAGTTTGACGCTGATGTCTGTTCAAATTATCATAAGCACAAAACACCGAAGGCATTTTCCATTAGGTAGAACCAAGTGGCGCTGAAATAACCTTTGCAAACAAGCAAAGTTTCGGTTTAAGATTTATTTGTAACTTAGTTACAAGTTTAAGTTTAATAAAAATTTAGATTTTTTCATTCATTGGCTAGTTTATGTTTATGAACAGAGACCTACAGACACAATATAGTAAAGGAAAAAACTCATTTGTGAACCTGTGATTAAAACAAAAATATTTAAATAAAATGAAAGTGTTTGTATAAATTCAGAAAAAAAACACATGCCAGTCACGACTGCATATGTGTACATATTTATGTATTGTGGTCTATTTACACAAAGTTGGATTAGTTCCATCATTTAGGTATACACTTTAGGTAGGCCATTTCACTTGGACTGGGTCGGTATGACCAATTGGTCAAAACAAGCTGAAAACAAGGTGTGCGCTGTGCCCTGATTGGCGTTCTTGCTTCGTGCTTCTTTCATTTTGATGTGATACGTTTTTATGCACACATAATGCACACATTAATTTTGCATAATGTAGTGGAGTAAAAAGTAAGATATTTGACCTTGAAATGTAATGAAGTGAAAGTAAAACGTCACCCAAAATGGAGCAATGCAGGTCACCCAATCAGAACAGAACTTATTTATTTATTTTTGGTAAAGAAGCGCTCAAATTTCATATGTGTATACTGCGTGCTAAAAATAGTCCAGTTCAGTTTCAGCTTGCACAATTCTAGCTCAGCATCTAAGAACAGGCCACAGTGATTGCTTACTATTGACGCTGCAGAGTAATTTACCTTAGCAGTTGAAGAGCAATGACTCATGAGAAGAAACTGCAGTACACCACCCTCCCTTGTGTGTTGTGACTCTCATGTCTTGTTAAGACTAGTTTTATTGCCTTTACCTGTCATTGTTCGGGAGGCCAGTGCTGTATGTGCCGCTCACTGGATATTTTCTCTTTTTCGGACCATTCTCTGTAAATCCTAGAGATGGTTGTGTGTGAAAATCCCAGTAGATCAGCAGTTTCTGAAATACTCAGACCAGCCTGTCTGGCACCAACAGCCACGCCATGCTCAAACTCAAACTTAGATCACCTTTCTTCCCCATTCTGATGCTCGGTCTGCACTCCAGCAAGTTGTCTTGACCACCTATACATGCCTAAATGCATTGAGTTGCAGCCATGTGATTGGCTGGTTAGCTGTTTTTGTTAACAAGCAACTGAACCTGTACCTAATAAAGTGGCCGGTGAGTGTAATTTTTTCCATACAGGTTTGCTTTCTTTTGGCTTAATTGACCCTGTAAATACAACCATGTTGACTGAGGGCAAAGCCGTGTATTCTAGGCAGCCCACTGGTGGTTTAGCAGAGTATTAGACAAAATGCCACTTTTAATAATTCACTGTCCACTCACAGTCCAATTTACTCAGTTTTTCCTTCATTTTCTTCTCCAGTTATCCTGTGTAAATTAGTTTAGTGAATAGCCATTAAGATGTTGTAAATCATGTTGCACAACTATATCATTTTATATTAGGTCTTGCCATTTTTTGTCTCATTTGTGTGTAATAGCTGTCTTTGTTTATTTTCCAACATAAAAGTGCGCATTCACAATCTGTTTGAGGAGATTAAAAACTAGTTAGACATCACGTACAGGTGGTCCGAGGGTGGCCTGGCAGCGGCATACAGTTAGCAGGGTCCTGCCTTATAAAGCCAGCAGACTGCTATATGATACTGTGTGGGATGTTTCAAGCGACATGAGAAAGCATGCCTTTTGTGAAGTTTGCTACACCATAGCGTACCGATAGCTTATTAAGTGTACTGTTTCTTTTGAAATAGAAAGGGCTTTGTGCTCATCACATGACTCAAGAGTTCTGGATATAATTGTCTACTGTACAACGTTAATTATATAAAATAGGTCTCTATAGATTGCATGTAGACATACTGTATGAGTTGTTCACAAACTGTGTGGTAATGCTCAGCTGTGTCAGAGGTTAGATTTATAATTAGGACCAGTATGATTAAAATGCGTTTATTTTAAAAATGTATGTGGAAATATTACACATGGACACGTACAAAAAAAAATGTATGCACATGTATTTATCAAATACAATCAGAAAGGCATTAAAATAGCCAAAATGTACTTCCATAAGAATGCTAGCAAAAAGAGCATCACCGAAGAGGTAGGTTTATCTTCATGTTTTGGCTCAAATTGAATGTCTAGCCCTGGCAACCACAGTTCACCTCTGCTTAAACCCAAAATCATTTTACATATCTATTAAAGTCGCATTCATTTTCGCTGATCCTAACTGTGTACCCAAACCTAGTCCAGTCCACAGTTAGGATAAGGGAAAATGAATGTGACTACATAAAACTATAATATATATGTTATAATATATATCTGTGTGTGTGTGTTAGTGATGTATTGTTAATGATGTAGAGCTAGTGGTATAGATTTAGTGGTGTAGTGTCTGCGACAAAGGGTTAGTGCTGTATTGCTAGTGATGTAGGGTTAGTAGTGTAGGGTTAGTGATGTAGTGCTGGTGATGTAAGGTTAGTAGTGTAGGGTTAGTGATGTAGTGTTAGTGATGTAGGGTTAGTAGTGTAGGGTTAGTGATGCAGTGCTGGTGATGTAAGGTTAGTAGTGTAGGGTTAGTGATGTAGTATTAGTGATGTGGGGTTAGTAGTGTAGGGATAGTATTATAGTGTTAATACTGTAGGGTTAGTGTTGTAGCGTTAATAGTGTAGGGTTAGTGCTGTAGTGTTAATAGTGTAGTGTTAGTGATGTAGGATTAGTGATGTAGGGCTAGTGATGTAAGGTTAGTGTGAAATGTATTGTATTGTTCTGTTCTGAGTTCAACTTCTGGGTACCAACAGTGACTTTTGTTTTTTTAGCAGTATCTGAGCTCAGGACTGTCTTTCTCTCTAACCTATTGGTAACAAGCAAAGATACTTTCTTTAGATAGACATAGCACTTCTTGTAAGTCGCTCTGGATAAAAGCATCTGCTAAATGCTGTAAATGTAAATGAAGTGATGTAGAGTTAGCCATGTAGGGCTAGTGATGTAGATAAAGTGATGTAGGGTTAGTCATGTAGGGTGAGTGATGTAGTGTTAGTGATGTAGGCTTAATGGTGCAGGGCTAGTGATGTAGTGTTACTGATGTATGGTTAGTAGTGTAAAGTTTAGTGATGTAGTGTTAGTGATGTAGGGTTAGTAGTGTAGTGTTAGCAACAAGTTAGTGCTGTAGTGTTGGGTTACTGATGTAGGATTAATGACGTAGTGTCAGTCATGTAGGGTTAGTAGTGCAGGATTAGTGATGTAGTGTTAGTAATTTAAAGTTAGGTGAAGTAGTGTTAGTGATGTAGGGTTAGTAGTTTAAAGTTAGGTGAAGTAGTGTTAGTGATGTAGGGTTAGTAGTTTAAAGTTAGGTGAAGTAGTGTTAGTGATGTAGGGTTAGTAGTGCAGGATTTAGTGATGTAGTGTTAGTGATATAGTGTTAGTAGTGTAGGATTAGAGATGTAGTGTTAGTGATATAGTGTTAGTAGTGTAGGATTAGAGATGTAGTGTTAGTGATGTAGGGTTAGTAGTGCAGGATTAGAGATGTAGTGTTAGTGATATAGGGTTAGTAGTGCAGGATTAGTGATGTAGTGTTAGTGATATAGAGTTAGTAGTGCAGGATTAGTGATGTAGTGTTAGTGATATAGAGTTAGTAGTGTAGGATTAGAGATGTAGTGTTAGTGATGTAGGGTTAGTAGTGCAGGATTAGTGATGTAGTGTTAGTGATATAGAGTTAGTAGTGCAGGATTAGTGATGTAGTGTTAGTGATATAGAGTTAGTAGTGTAGGCTTAGAGATGTAGTGTTAATGATGTAAGGTTAGTACTGCGGGATTATTGATGTAGTGTTAGTGATATAGTGTTAGTAGTGTAGGATTAGACATGTAGTGTTAGTGATGTAGGGTTAGAAGTGCAGGATTAGTGATGTAGGGTTAGTATTGTGAGGTTAGTGATGTAATGTTAGTGGTGTAGGGTTAATGACAGAGGTGTGTACTCGCTGTAGGATTAGTAGTGTAAGTTTAGTGATGTATTGTGAGTGGTTTAGGGTTGTTGATGTAGTGTTAATGTAGTGTTAGTGATGTAGGGCTAGTGATGTAGGATTTGTAGTGTAGGGTTAGTAGTGTGAGGTTAGTGATGTACTGTTAGTGGTTTAGGCTTAACGCTGTAGGATTAGTAGTGTAAGTTTAGTGATGTATTGTGAGTGGTTTAGGGTTGTTGATGTAGAGTTAATGTTGTAGTGTTAGTGATGTAGGGCTAGTGGTGTAGGGTTAATGATGTGGTAGCCTCTGCTGGCTCTGAGCTTTGAGCTGAGCTCTTCCGCTCCTGTTTCCTGTGTTTGTAAACTGAGCGCTAGGCTAGCCGATGTGAACGCGCCGATAAAGGAGCCGAATCTGTCTCGGGCGAGGACTCGAAGGTAAAGGCCTCGTATTTCTCTTTTCCTAACACGCGTTTTGGGCTTTGTGCTCGCTCAAATGTCCATTTTGAGGAATGAAATATTTCAATGAGCCACTGCGACTTGCTTTCGGTCGGGAGTGGAGCTTGTTGGGATGCTAACGCTAGCTCTGCTGGCTAACGGTAGTTATCTTCTGTTTAGCGACTAGCTAACGTTAGCGCTATCTGCAGCATCCACCAACAACATAATAATCAGCGAGATGTTTTGGTCACTGCCTTTGCTGGCTATGAGGTTGGGAGTTGCAACCATTCGATGCTTTTTTCATCTTTATCTTTTCTGTAAAAAACGGCCTCTGAATCAGTTATTTGCGTAGGAGTTTCTTAGCTTGGTTAGCCAAGGAGCTAGTTAGCTAGCTAGCCCTGGCCAGTTTACTGACCTAGCTAGCATTGGTAGGATTAGATTGCTTTGTACTAGAGTTTGAGGTTAATTAACCGAATTTAGCTGAGTATTTTACAGGTTTGTAGTCGTAAGTTACTCGAATAAGATAACTACGGGGACTTTGGTGATTTTAAATGTGATTCATGTACATAAATGCAAGCTCGGTAGCGACTGTTTGGTACAGTCGCTGCCTACGCGGTGGCTGCTGCAGTATTTCATTTACTTGCACAAATGTAATTAATTACACCACTTTCACTTTATTAACTACAAAATCGATGCAATTATTTGCAGAAGAAGCTCAGATGATGTAATTAACGTGGTAATAACGCCACTCCTTGATATGTTTGCAGTATAAGGGAGCCGTGCCCCTTCACTAGCTCCACATCTGCTAGACTACACCGTCTGTTCAGTACACTCTTAAAAAAACGGTTCTTCCAGGTTTCTTTAGAAAAGGAAATGGTTCTATATAAAACAATGGGGTCTATATCAGACCATTTTTCTTGTTTAATGGGTCCTTGCATGGCGAAAAGGTTCTCCAGGTTGATGGAGAATGTGTTGTATATGGCTCTGTGTGGAACCTTTTTGAAAATGCACCAAAAGCACAAAAAAGGGTTCATATATTGTTATACGAGCATTAGAAAAAACCCCTTTGGTGCTATGTAGAGCCATTTTCATACATAACACCTTCTTCATCAATCCAAATAAACACGGGTTTAAAAAGGTTCTGTATAGAACTTATAGGTCTAAAAAGAACCCTTCCCTTTACTGAAGAACCGTCTTTATGAGTGTAGGTGACTGGATAACCATGTTTTAAGAGCTCTTAAAACATGGTTATCCACTCAACTACACTCATAAAGGGAAGGGTTCTGTTTAGAAAACGTGAAATATAATCATGATTATGTCTTTGAAGTGCTTTCTAAAGCGCCGAGTATCTTTATTACAGTGTGCTCTCCTTTAGAGAGCATATAACATTACATTTAAACACAGCCAAGGGAATCAAAATGTGCTCTTACTGTTGTTCATGTGAAATAAAATGGAGTCTACATTTTTAAAAATAAAGGTTCCTAAATGATTCTTGGCTTGTATGCGTGGTTCTAAAAGAAATTTGTAGTTGATACAGATCCAATACATCATGAGAAACTTCTTAAGATTCTTAGATGAAACATAAAAATTGTACAGAAAGCATCATTGGAAAGGTTTCCTAAGTGGTTCTTGTATGTATATATGTGTGTGTGTATAATGTGTGTGTGTGTGTGTGTGTGTGTATAGATAGATAGATAGATAGATAGATAGGTATAGGTATGTGTATGTATGTATGTATGTAATCTGTTGCGTGTAAACTGTTAAGGAGAACATTGGAATATTCAAAATTATATTATTTAGGATTCATTAATTCATTTAGAGTTGTTGAAGTACTGGTGATACCTATGATAAATTCAATTTGCTTTGACATCATTTATCACAATATGGGTATATCATCATATTGCCTACCCCTAGTCTTTGGTAAAAATAGGACGTTAACGACGAGGAAAAACAGTTTATGTGTAATGATGTAATGTTGTTTCCCATAATTAGTGCATTATTTCGTTCCACCTCATGTACCACGTGTGATGCGAATGACAATAAAGCCATATCTTATCATAAACAGACGGGGATAGAGCTCTTGTAATCTAGCAACAGAACATGCTGGTCTGTTTGTAGCTGCTCATTTTAGTTCTGAGGCAGGACGCTCCTCCTGAACAGATGTCACTCACTTTTTTTATTAATTAATTTTTTTTACGAAAGATCTGCATCTGTTTTTGTGATGCTTACAGAGATGCACAGCATGCTTTAAAAGGCTGGAGGAAGTGCTAGGTGCAATTCATGTCTTTTGAAGTTTGGGTTTAGTGTTCCTATAATTAATAATGAAAATATTTTGTGGTTACTGAAAACCCTCATTTGACAGAGTTGCTCATTCTGAAAATTTAGTTGTGCTGGAAAGGATCACATTTTGTAAGCAGGATTGTGAGCTGAAGCTGATTCTCAGTATTTTTATGTATATACGGTCATGCAGCCAAAATTTGGACGCCCCTGGTCAAATCACATTTTGTAAAAAAATAAAATAAAATAAAAATAAGTTAACACATCTTTTACAGAGAACATGTTTTAATGCACAGTTGCTGTTTATATATTCTGTTTATCCTTAAAGTTAATATCAAATGTCTGTACAAAAGTTTTGCCACATTTTATATTTCAAGTTTTTTCCCCAGTTTGTTAAACAAATAAGGAGAAATTATGTGCTAAAATTGGCAGCACAGTGCTGTATTTAAGTAGAGGATGTAATTATTATTACATATATTATATTATTATGTAATAATTATTTTCACTTAATCAACAGCTAGTGTAGTAATGTTCACACTCTCTCTGTTGATTCCAATTCACACACACTTTTAGAACATTTAAAAACTAGAGCTAAATCCACCTGTATTAGCATTGCACAAAAAAATAGCATTAATTAACTAGCATTAGACAAATAATCTATTTGACTATCGGTGTAACCTAACCTTCGGTCTGACGCTGATAATTGTTTTAAGCAGTTATCTTTTACTACCAATATCATTCCATTTTCATTGTGCGTACATTGTCCAAGTATTTTTTGCTACAAAAAAGACGTTTTGTGTCACAAGTTTTAACAGACTGATATACTAATATTTTATTGTATTTGAATCCTAATAGAAAAATGCTTAAATGTACCACTTGGATGCCGGTCAAGCGGCAGAGGACATTATAAGGTTGTTATGGGATGTCTGCATTAAATTGGTGCCAAATTGACCTCAAAAACATATTTAAGCGCAATTTAGTAGTTTATAATAAAAATAACTGAAGTCGGCAGTTCATTACAGTTTTGTTTCATTTGCAATGTTTTGCTCTGTGATTTGACAAATATTTATCCCTCCACCTTTCTGTTCTATATCTCACTCCCTCACCCTTCAAAAGGACGAAAACAAGTGCCAGATGATAGGAATAGGCGTGACCTATTGTCTAGCGCGCCATCCTGAGTGACATCTCTTCTGGCCACCTTGTCCCCGCCCCTTTCCCCACCCTCTCTCATCCGGTCTCGACGGTGATGTCACACATACCAAGCAGCTCGGTCCGTGACCATATGAAATGGGTCAGTCTCCTCATGGTCAAGTCCCATGATTTTCACAATTCTTCATTCTGTTACTTCAATTGGTTTCAGACATACTGTGTATTAGGGCAGCGTAAACATAAATAATGCCTGCATTACAATTTATCAAGGAACTGAAAAAGGAAAAGCTGCAATTGGTCAGAAGTAGAGTTGGGCAATATTAATAAAATATCATGTTTTTAAAAATGTTGCAGTTGTAATTGTCTTAGCATTAATAATGTTAAGTTAGAAAATAATAAAGTTAATAAGCCATGTGTATTAATGGCTCCTGTTCTGAGCTGAAAGAATATCTTAAAAACCTGACAGAGCTTGGATTGTTTCATCTCTTTTACCCAGGGGAACCTTACCAAGTACTGTAAATGTTAACCAGACGGAAAACATGTTTACAGCTAATAATGATGCTAAGCTTTTCAAACAATCTGAAGCAACTAATAAGTCACATACAGATTGTCGTTAACTGTCATGTTATAAATAGAATTAAAACATTAAAAATGCACATATCTTTTAATATATTGCTAAAAGTGGTAAGTGAATTATAACGGATGGTCTGTTTCACCATATGCTTGGTTGATGTTACCCAGCCCTAGTTAGAAAGAGAGGTGGATGGCAAAAATATATCCTCATACATTAAGAAGCTTTCACAATACACAGCACGTCACAATCATTTTTTTCTCTCAAAAATAGTGGAAAAATAGTGCCACATTTAAAAAATACCATCAGTACACTTTGAATACAATGATTTATATTCAGCATTTCACACATGCTGCTCTAAATCCAAATAAACAGGAATAATTATGCTCTCTTTGTAGTCAAACATGCAAAAAGCATAATTACTTAGGATAACTATAAATATTGTCATATTGCCCAGCCCTAGGTTAAAGGTTAATTAGCATATTACATCCCTCTACAGTTTCAGTGTAGCATATGGCAGTGTTAAAAAACAGTTAAATGGTACATATTGATACAGTCATACTATAAATGGATATTCTGAGAGATGTAGTGTGTCCTTGGCCTGTGCAGGCTTTTGTCAATTTCCGTTAGTGAAGGCTTTCTTGGTTGTTTAACGGAACACCTCAGACATGCTCCGGTTACTCTCAGTATGACTAAAATCTGTCTGCAACATCTCTTTTGAGGCGGGGCTGCTCGGTTGTGAAGCCGTACTTTCCAGCATGGCCCTGATGCAAGCCAGCTCCATGGCTGCCCCCAAGAAAATGATGTCGCCACTGGGTCCAGCTCCAGGCCATGCTTCGGGTCAGAGGGATCCGCAGGACCGTGGGCCGCAGGGACACATGGTCTTACCGACGGGGATGAGCTGTCCTCCACTGGTTAGGAGAAAGGGGGTGAAAGGGACATTGTGAATCGACATATTCCTAAAACCAAGCTAATTGACTTTGGAGCTCTGATTGATCTGATGCCAAGACTAGTGCTATATACACAGCACCAAGTCCTAATTGTAGCTTTTAGAGATGGCACTATGATGTGATTTTGCTTTCCAGTATTTATACTAAACCTTTTTAAAGATTAAGATTAAGTGACCCTTATTAGTCCCACAGCGGGGAAATTTCACCTCCATATTTAACCCATCCGTGACACATACACTGTAGTGAGCACACACACACTAGGGGGCAGTGAGCACACTTGCCCAGAGCGGTGGGCAGCCCAATCTGCAGCGCCCGGGAGCAGTTGGGGGTCAGGTGTCTTGCTCAAGGACAGCTCAGTCATGTGCTGTTGGCTCTGGGGATCGAACCAGCGACCTTCCAGTCACGAGGCTGGTTCCCTGACCTCCAGCCCACGACTGCCCCCTAGTTTTATTGGTATTAGCTGATAGAGATCTGAATTATTTTCTATAACTATGTTTTAAAATGAAATGTGATGTAAAATAATTGTATAACGTACTCAAACCACTTAAACTGTTCCACACTTATTGTTGTCACATATTATTTTCAGACACCTACAGCCATTTCACATTTTTGGTGACAAAAAATGCAAAATCTGCATTTCTTTTCTCTTCAACAAACCTAGACCCAGTTTCCCAAAAGTGTCTTAGTGTTATTATTATCTTAACTTGTAGAGAGAGTGTTCAGTGTGATGCTTGATTAATTAGACACAGAACTAATTGCATCATATCAGATTTGACTAACCGCTGCAATAGCTTAAGTGGTGGTCTAATGACTGCAGTGGTCCCCCCCCCTTCTGAGCTGGTCCACTCGATGTCATAGATGCTGCTCCATTGGCAGAAGTTTACAAATGTCAATCTATGAAATAAGGTCTTAAATTAAACAAGGTGTTAAATAAGCTGGTGAGAGGCTCTCATTGCAGTGGCTAAACAGGACCTAATGACATAATCTGCATCAAATGACGTCAGGGTGGACCAGATTGGCAAAAGGACCACCATGGTCACCATAGCAGTATTCTATTTGATGTGAGGTTTTCAATAAATATTTCTTGGGGCTTTTTTTGGTATTGAAGCATGCTTGTTAATTGTAAATAGTGGATATATGATAAGCATGTTTATATGGACATATGGTGTTAAGATTCATTGGCTTGGCCACTGCACATTTTTATGTCAGCACCTGACATTATCACATGGTGACCAACATAACATGACTGACCTATTTACTTATTACTTACTTATTATTATATAATAACCAATGTAATAACATGACATACTTTGCTTTATAATTTGAACTTGTGTATTTTGTGGTAATTCAAGGTTAGGCTTGTGAATGAATTGAACTGGATTTGTTCTTCTATATCCAATCCAGCACTTTCTGCTGATATCGTCTTGATAAAAACAGTGGATTAGTTCCATCTCTAATAGCTTCATATTCAATTAAACCATGCTGTGTGTGCATTACTAGCTCAGTTATTAAGCTGAGAATAAAAACATTACACAGTTGTATACTTGGGGGCAGTGTGGGTGCTCTCTAATCATTAAAAACAATGTGCTGTTGGGTCTCAAGGTTTCTTTAAGTGTGCATATATGCATATGTGTCCACAGCTTCTCCGGAAAGAGGGCGATTTCCATGTTCCCCGACTGCTGGATGAGAAGGAAATGAGACCCAACGAGGACATGCAACTGAAGAAAAAGAACAGGAAGTCGGGAACGCCCTGTAAAGTCAGGGAGCAGGAGGGGAAAGGAGGGAAGGTCAGTGTTTGAAGAGGGGGGAGGTGTGTATATGCTCTTTGGTTCTGTGTTTGCCTTCTCAGCGTGCCTGTTTTTGCCTTTCTAATGTTTGTGTGAGCACACTTGAGCTGTGAGATCTTCACTGTCTGTCAGTTTATCAGTCAAGTTTCAGCACATTTTGGAGAATGTTCTGTTTTTGCAGCAGCTTGGCACACATACAGCACTGTGTGGGTCAGTGGCTGCAAGACTCCCCTTACATTTTTGTTTGTGTGGGGGGAGGAGGTGGCTGGTTGTGACGAGGGGGGAAGGGTAGGGGTGGGGTTCTGTGAAAAGAAAAGACAGGGGAGGGAGGGGTGGAAGCACAATAACAGTTATTGTGTGCTTTAAAAGAGGCAACAGTACTGTGGTTGGTTGCTGAATGCAGTAAATCATATTTTATTGTTCATTTCAAACACCAAAGACATTACAGATTTGTTTTGGATTCACATTTGCATAAATGGGTAGCTGTTAGTGTTATGCTTGCAGTGGTGTAGTAGGCTAAGATTACCATTACTGTTATTATTATTAGTATTATTATTAAGAATATGCATTTGTGTATATATATTCATATATATGTATGTACATGTACAAGCACACGCAGTCACATGCAAAACTTAAGCACTCTTGGCAGAAATGACATGTTTTGTTGATAGAAAATGTCTCTACAGAGAACTCCTACACATTTCAATACATTTTAATTACTGTTTATTTGCAGAATTTAACATATTGAGGGAAAAAAAATTGGGGCTCATTTTATGTTTCATTTATATTCATTTGTTTTTTTTCTCTCTCATTATGTTAAACTCAACTAAAAATAGAGCACGTGTCAAACACAAGGCCTGTGGGCCAGATTAGGCCCGCCACACAATCCTATTCGGTTTGCAAAGGTATTTATATGTTTTAATAATGTATAATACTTAATTTTTTATGTTTTGTTGACAACACAAATGTAATACCTACATAAAAATCATTCAGTGCTTCCCAATTTGCAGTTCTATCTTTGGTGCCTTTTAGATACAGTCATTAAGGTTTAGCTGGCTGGCACAGTGTTGTGTACAACGCCGTGATTGAACCGATTAAAACCTGCCTCACCTTCTTAGGTTGCGTTCTTTACTTACCAAAGCAAACTCAGCAACTTGACTACGAAATGACATCATTAGAGGAAAAAAATATTCAGAGGCCGAAACAGCTGCTTGTTTGTGGGCAGTTAGAGGGTTAAGGGTTTAAACCTTTGATTTCTTGCTACTCACTGACTTCTGAGCTTCCACAATCACTAACTAACCTTTGGTTTTTTATAGTCTGTTGTGGTGGATGAGAATGGGAATTGTCCACTTTCCAAAGTGCAGAAGAACTTCATCTGTGATCACTGCTATGGGGCCTTCAGAAGTGGCTATCATCTGAAAAGACATATTCTCATTCATACTGGTACGGCTTCCAGTTTCAGTGCGCTTGTCTGTTGTTTTAGTTTTTTAGGGATGCTTTAATGCCATTTTTTTCAGACTGAGTGCAAGTACATTTTTAATACTCGCCATACTGAGAGCGATACTATCCCAGGTAACTAGTTGTTAGTGTAAATGAGCACAATGTACCTTAACAGTTAAATCCTTAAACTCTAGGGTTTAAGTGATGTACATTAGTTACCTATGCTGCATTAGCTACCTTTAGATCGAGTAGAGCTGCAGTGCAGAAAAGTGAGTTTTGTTTCACATTAGTAAAGCACTTTTGCCTAGCTAGAATTAGGAATTAAGAATTAATGATTTACTTGATTCATATTTTAAAATTTAAATTGATGTTGAATGTTCAACTTCTATGATTTTAATAAGATACTTGTTTTGTGCGTAGCTTTATATGCAGAGCTTTTTAATGTTTTTTTTTTTTTTTTGTCTCACACAGGGGAAAAGCCTTTTGCTTGTGCCATATGTGACATGAGATTTATTCAGCGTTATCACTTGGAACGACACAGCCTTACTCATACTGGTATGACTGATCACTCTGTACATTCTTTGATGAAATGTTGAGAGCCTTTAGATCCCAAACAAGAAATACAGTACTTCACTTTTGTTGGTTCAGTATATTTGATAAGTTTATTGTTTTATTGTTTCTGTATTTCTGTTTTTTCAAATTTGCTTTGGGTTTTAAAGGGGAGTTCTACAGATTTTTTTCAAAATTACTGCTTAATCAAACAGTTAAGATGTAAACAGAGTCATTCAGAGTGGTTTGATGTGAAGCGCTCATTCTACAGAAACTTACCGAGTCAGAATTTTTGTCAGTGATGATGATGGGAACTTGGGGCTGTGTTATGCAAACTTCCTGTCTTTTGTCTTAAGTTAAGATCTGACAGGTCAAGATAAGATTTTCACAAATTAATATTACAGAAGCAAATCTTATTTTAATTTTGGAATTTTATCTTATCTCAAGTTAGGAAATCTTAACCTACTCAATTGAAGTAGACAATCAGCTGTTATGTCTGTTATGTTACCTAGTAACCGATGATCTGTGCACAGCTGAAGTGTAAACATGTAATCAAAATATGGTTAAAAATGTGCATTAAACTGGAGATGATGTGTATTTTGAGTACTTTCCCCCTGCTGTTTATCAGAGCGTCACTGGTCCTCAGTTTTAGTCTCCGTTTCCCAAATGCTTTAGCTGAGCTCACTAATGCTATTTCTCCTAATAAACAAACACATGAAGGTAATAAGAGGGGTTGGTGGAGATTGTGTCTGAGATTTTTAAGTGGAGAGGTAGAAAATAAAAACCTCATGAGTTAAACCCCCATTTTGCAGTATAAATCAATGTCAAGGAGAACAACACCACTCACCCGGTATCAGACTTGCCGTGCTGGTGCTAAAAAAATGTGAAAAAAGCATCCACAAACTCAAATCTCAAACTAGATTTTTGCTCAAATACGAGTGTGCGGATGCTTTTTTTCACAGTGTAATGTCGTTTTGCTTATACCATAAACAGAAATTAGGGATTTATCCTAAAGTTAGGACAGTATTTAGGAGATTTAGCCTAGTTCGGATATTTGTATAATATTGTTTTCCTATATAGAGTTAATGGATAAGATTATGAACTTAAGAACTGTTATTCTCTAATAGCAACTGTTCTAAATTTAGTAAAAAGATCAGAATTCAGAGTTGATGTTTTCAGAATTTGACCCAGCTTCCACCTCCTAAAGCTCCCTTCAGTGCATGAAATGGTTATGAATATGGTGGTGGATGTCTGACATATTGTTTTATTGATTTTGAAAGAAAATTAAAGACAAACTTTTTTTTATGATACACTCATGGTGGAGGTGTACATGCCAAGGTGTACATGCCAATTTTTATTTTTAATACTGACTATTTTGCCACCATCAATACTATATGTCAAAACCCAGAAGACACATGTAACCTGCTGGTGGTGGTGTCTAGTAAATAAAATGGATATATTTGTGTTGTAGTCATGGCAACCCCTGGTTCCTATCTCCACCACTATAAAGCAAGTGAGTCTGCAAGTTTCTGTACAGTAAACCGTTTCACATAAATCACTCTGAATGACATGGTTGCGTCTGAATTGCGGAAAATGTTTTGAAATTTTGAGAAATCAGTAGACGTCCCCTTTAATAATAGTAACTAGACCTGGGACATATTGAAAATATATTAATAATATATGGAATTGACACCAGGGGATTAGTTTTTCTGTATTATAAGCTAATTTAGACTTCTTTCATGACAAAAGTACAGTTTATGTGCGGATATTGTCTGGAAGGATCTTGTTCACTCAGATCTGTTATCTGCAATGACAAAAAAGTTTAAAAAATAGTATATTTTAATTAAATGGCGCACAGAAGGGTCTGTGAAATTTCATACTAGTGGGAAATGCATTAGGGCTTCTCTTGATCTATATCATTAAACAAAACTTGCTCAGCAAGTTAGTCCAGTGAAGCAGTGCTCATGAGAGATGGTAGTTTAAGGAAAATGAAATGGCCACTCACACGAGTTGCATGTTGCGTTAATAATAGTGTAGTAGCGGCAGTCTTATTAAGCTTTTGAAAAAGATGTAATGCTGAACTTCAGTACTGATGCTGATTGTAGCCATTTGACCAATCAAAACATTTTACATTGGTCTTGACGACCAAAATATTGGAAACATCTGTGCTTTGAAAATTTCTGTTCTGCAACTATGCCATGGAAAAGCTGTGCTGCAAGTCTGTAAGCCCTCGTTTAGTGTCCCATAACATGCCAAATTCATAACTTGTTCATTTTTTCAATGCAGGTTTTTGGTTCTGTGTAGACGATCACTGAATTTACTGCTCTGTGCGTTTAGGGGTGAAGCCATATGCTTGCTCGATGTGTGACATGCGGTTTTTCCAACGTTACCACTTGGAGAGACACAGCCTCACTCACACTGGTATGTGTCGACATATTGGACATGGACATAAACATTCAAAAAGCCACTGACAAAAAAAGCATTATGCCAGACACACTACTGTTTTCTTGATATTTAAGCATTATAACTTCATTGTGTTAAAATTAAAGCTGGACACATGGCAAACTGACGTGCAAAAACTACTTCACATTTTAACATTGCTTTTGTCTCCTGTTGCCTCCTACTGCCTTGTTAAGTAATGCAGGGTTATCAATGACAGAAACAACATACTTTCCAGTTTGAGGAGGTGAAATTCATTTTTTGTGTTTATGAAGTCAAGGTATGTTTAGACATATGTTAATTAATATTTACCAATTTCACCTGTTCTTTTGGATCTTTTAGATTCGGATCTTGGCTTGGGCTCGACCAGTATTTGTTGGCTGATAATATTGGTCTATATCGATGCCAATAGTTTACATTAGTTTGGTCACATCTTGGCCATCGTAGACTTGCTGTCTTTTGACAGTGGAAAAAAAACTGAGATGCTCCTCGTGTCCCTGTATATCACAGCGACACAGGCTGAACTGATGAATCTAAACAAAACACCATCATGGGAAGAGGAGCAGACTTATCGTGTAGCATCAGGAAAAAAAAAAATTAAGAAAGCTAATGACATAAAGAAAAATAACATAATAAACAGAAAGCGAGAAATTGCAGTGCTATATTATTTCTATTTTTAAACATTTTGTGCAGTTTAAGTGAATTTTAGAAGTGTGATAATTAAGATCTGATAGTCATATCTGTCAGTAAACCACTGTTGACCTAAAACTTTTGAGGTGAACATATTTAAAATGATAAAAGCCAAAATAATTACACTCAGTTTTGACTCCGTTTCAACCACAAAATGTCTGTTTTGGTTAGGCCCTAATCTTAACTATCATAGCCCGATCCTCTTCTAATTACACAAGTCTCAAGCCGTTAAAAGAGTGAACCTGATTAGTGCATTACAGCTAGCATTGCTGCACATATCCAGAACAGTGCTCGTCTACACAGAAGAAAACCTTCACGATGATGTACATTGGTTGCTAATTGGTTATCACTTCTGGGCTAACACTGTCTAGCTTGTAGCCACAGCAGAAACAAAGACTTTGAGGATCTCATCACAGTTTTGCCCAGCTGTTTGCCTCTTAAGCCCTGATGGGTGGTCAGTGAAGTTAATCTGAGTAGCTCAGTAGTGATTTCTTTTCGGGAGTCGTGTGATTTACATTTTGCTCTGTGCATTCAGGGGTGAAACCGTATGCTTGCACCATGTGCGACATGCGCTTTTTCCAACGTTACCACCTTCAGAGACACAGCCTCATTCATACGGGTATGATCCCCTCTCATCTTAACCTCTTGCCCCCCCTGCACTATTGCAGCTGGCTGCATCAAAGCACCATATAACTTTTTATTCACTTTTGTGACATGTTGGTTGGTCAATTGGCTTTCCGAACACGGCTTTGCCATGTAATTTTGCTGCTTTCTGCTGTTGCAGGACTGTTGCTCTTTCTTTAATTTTTTTCATTGCCTGTTTCGCATGTTAGATGTAACCAAGCATGGCTTCTGCTTTCTTTACAATGCAATCACCTATTTGTATTTGTGATCCTTAATAAGGTTTAGAAATCAGTGTATCGGCAATTACAAGCAATATTCAATTCGGCTTCTTATATATAGACGACATGTAGGATAAATAGATAAATAACACAAAATATCATAAATGTCATTAGAAAATAATATTTAGCTCTGTATTTCAGTTTACATTGATTTTGGGGATTAAGAATGTCCAGTATTAAATATGCAACTCAGTTTGTAATTAAAACTAAAGCTTGTCTTGCTGTGTACAGGGTGAGTCAAAAGTCACAGGACACAGTTTTATTTCAGAAACGAAAGGGAAATGACACCCCAGCAAGTAATGGGTGAGGGGGGCCTATCTTTTAGGCTATGTCCGGGCTATGTCTGGCCGCCATATTGGATCAAGGGCAAGTTTTTCCAATGGGAAGGTGGTCATGTAGCATATCAAAGAAGACCAGAATTGTTTCAGAAATCGATTGCTGCAATCAGATTGGCAGTACCTCTTGTGGTTCAGAGGTTAACACAAAGTTGCAACAACAAGTGGGAACATTGCCTGTGATGCACAGCTGTTTGACATGTTCGGTGTGCTGTCCAGTGTGCTGACCCTGGTGGTGAACACAGAGCTGAAGGCACAGGATCTAATCGTTATGAACCCACATGAGAATCTCTGGAGAAATGCTGTCACAAGCCACCACAATGCAGTGCTGAAGGTGGTGTTGCAGATTTTCTCAGCATACACAATTTGTTTGAGATGACTCCAGAGATAAAAGTCAAGAAAAAAATAAAATAAAATAAAACGGTGTCCTGTGACTTTTGACTTACCCTGTACTTTTAGCACTCAGCAAGAATTCAAGAAGACAGAAAATTATCATAAAAGGCGGCCGCCTTATGCTAATTGTTCATTTTTACTTAGTTATGACAAATAGAATGAATCACAATTAAAAAATTTTCTCTTTCAGCATAAAAATACTGTACTAAATACTGAAATGTATCTAAGGTGTCACTTGTTTTGAAGATCTCTATAAGCAAAACTTTACCAAATTTTGCAGGCACTAGGCACATTTTTGATTAAAAATTTGCCAAATTCATAAAGATATTAAACTCTTCTTAGCATTTACATATCAAATAATGGCATACCTGACTAGTCAAGGGTCTCCTGACAATAACAGCATATGGAATGTGTGACTGTCTCATGTAAATACTTTATTGTAATTGATCCAAATACCAAACGGTAAGTTATTAGATCCAGACGTTGTTTGCATTGATATGAACACGTACACTTTTAGAAGTTTTAAGTTAAGACACAAATAATAAAGTAAATTATAAAGAAAGTTATAATCTACATGGGACAAAAAATATTAACTGCTGACAAGTATTTCAAATTAACATTTTCTGTTCTGAAAGTTAAGGATGATTAGCAATAAAACACTGTTTTTCTCCAAAAGTCTGCATTTGTTAGTTGGACCAATTCAGAGCACTAATCTTTACTAAATCTCTTTTGCTAATCAATAAATAAATCAAATCTTGACTGTTTCCCCAACAATCATGTGGTAATATCGGTGGTCACAGGGTAACATCATCTGCTATAAAATACTTCTGTTCAAGAATATAGAATAGAAATATTTTATTTTTTCAGTGTTTTACAGAGTATCCACAATATCCACATGATTACCTTATGTGAAATAAGAGATACTTTTTACATTTGTTAAATGTGCTGCTAAGCATTTCTGTACAAAGTACGGGAACACAAACAGTATGAATTGCTAATTTTACCACTAAAAAGGTTTTAATGTAGCAAAATCTGGAGTACTCTAATGTAGTTCATGGACCAATCAACTAGCTGTTAAAATGGAAAAGTTTGTATCAATTGAATAATATGATAAATAACTTAAACATTCTGTTCAGTAATACTACAGCTGTTATTGCCTTTATTAGAAGTTATCACTGGCTAAACTGAATCTTTTGGGTAAAGGGCCCATGTCCTGGAAAACCTAGTTTCCCTTGCTTTTTTAAAATAAGACTTTGTTTTAGAATTAAAACATTTCTTTTGGATTTCTCAGTCTTGCCATACCAGAAATAAGCAAGCAGTGTTGCTGTGAGACACAGCACAACACTTTTGGAGTGACGCTGAAACCGACTGCATGCTTGACAAAATTAAGGATGTAAATATTTGTCTTCTACATGATATATGTTCATATTTTCAGGTAAAGTGGTGTAATGTAAAAAAAATGCAGCCTTTCTGTTTTCCGTTTCGTTTACATCATGTTTTTTGACTGGTTGCAAGGCAGAAATCTGATTCCTGCCTGACTTATGTAGACTTGGAGTGTCCCCATTATCTGATTACTCAAGAGCATATAAACACATTAATCAGTTTACTGAAAAAAAGATTTTCTAGTTATCGTAGTATTAAGTGCATGTAAATGCACTGGTTGTTAAAGTTTCACAATGTATTGCTTACTCCTTGATCTAAACAGTACATTTACAGAAATTAAGCTGCAAAAGTAGCATGTTTTGAATTGACTGTTTTTGTGAGTTCACAAAAAATAAAAGCATACTTAATTTTTCAACTCTGCCCTTTCACACTGATATTATAAGGTGTGCTTTGACCTGGACTGCCTTTTGAATCCAGCACAGCTCATTTACAAATCTTGAAAAAAAGCCTGTTTATTAATAAAATAGAGGTTAAAAATTGGGTATAAACCCATACAAATGTCACAAATGCTAGAAAAACAAAGGACATGGGCCCTTTAGGGGAAGAAAAGCCATTTAAAGCTATCAGTAATAGACAAATTGCTGTCTAGGCTCAGTTAGTAGGGATCAAGGGTGGAGACTAAGCACTTGCTTTGATAAAAGTTAAATAAATAACTGTCATTCTCAGACCCTGTACTCTTCTACACATAAGCGCAGTTGAAAAATATTGTGGATAACTCCTGTTTATGCTGCACTGACAAGAAAGCATGCTACTCCATGTCGATGCCAGTCAAACTGACCTGCTACTCTGCGGTATCTTTGACTCTTTTTTTTATTTTTTTATTTGAATTGTGAGCTAATTATTTGCTCTGTGCATTTAGGGGTGAAGCCCTACGCTTGCTCCATGTGTGACAGGCGTTTTTTCCAACGCTACCACCTGCAGAGACACAGCCTCACTCATACGGGTATGAGTCGTCTCTCCTTACCACTTGCACTGTTGCAACTGGCCACACAGATGTGCAGCTTAGCACTGTTGCCAACTTGTTCAAAACCCGTGAGGTGGCATTTGAAGCCTCTGATAAGAACTTATTGCGTTTTCATGATCGTTTGGGCAGTGAAAACTGCAAGGCCTCTGGCATCTGGCTAATAATCAGATTTTAACAGGCAGCACTGTCATTCAGTGCAGTCTGCACTGATCCCCATTCCCCTTACTGGGTTGAACTCTGACTCAGTGTAACAACACAGTTGGCAGCAATGCATCCGAGTCTCGATTTCATGTGCCACGTTTGTCTGTTCCACCGCACCATCGATGGTCTGGCTGCAACAAACTCGAGTTTGGATGTGGTGACTTGAAAACACATTGGGGCAGTGTGGTGCTGAAGACGTACTTAGCTGCAGTTTCACTGTTTACCAAAAACATAACATTATCTGTGTGTTTAGGGGTGAAGCCGTATGCTTGTTCCATGTGTGACATGAAGTTTTTTCAGCGTTACCACCTGCAAAGACACAGCCTAACCCATACGGGTATGTGTCCTCGCAAGACCCCTCCGTTGGGTTAATCTTAATCACTTTTGCGAGCCTGCTTACTTAACAATCTCAGTAAATAGATATCCTTGCTTTGCATGGAATTTATTGAGTGCATGGAGTTAATTATTAATTTCATTTTCAAGGAAAAATAAATGTCTTGCCTTTCTACCAAAAAGTATTTGTATACTGCCCGGTGCTTTGCAGCATCCAAATATCTGAAATTGTTTCAGATTTTGTTGAAACACACATGGCTAGCAAGCACAAATAATGGTGAAGTCCATTATCAGATTATTTAATGGTCTTCAAACAGTTTTAAATAAAAAAAAATACTGGTTGCATAAGTATACAGACCCATCCCAATTAGCTGCACTTTCATAAGAATAAAAGTACCATTTAATGTTACCATCTAAAGTTATCACTGTTTTTATCACTGTAGTGTTTGTCATCAGAAAGTAATGTTGAACATTAAACATCATGACTTGCAAAAAATAAATGCAAATGAAATGCAAATATGATCTAAAAGATTAAAATATCCTAATGATTCTTGTTAATAATCTGGACATAAAATTTGCACTGTACTAATCGCACAAGTTTAAGTGAGTACATATCTCAAAATTCAGCAACTAATCTGGAAGTAAACCTTGTAGTGAAATTGTTTTAAGATGGCTAATGTAATGTAGTGTTGGAAATCTCGGTAGAAAGTCTGGTAGCTTTTCTTGCTTAACTTGGCTCATCCTTTTTGCGTATAAGCAAGCAAGTTTCAGCAAAGTGTTTCAAGAAAACTCCACCTGCAGGTGGTAAAGTAGTATGTCTGATGTGGCAATGTCTTGTGAATGCTTCAAATTGAATTCCTGAGTAAGTTTTAAAAGCTTGACGTCGTGAACGTCACAACATTTGATTAAATCCAGTAAATATACCTCGCTCTAAAAGGCTAATTATTGTCACCATAAAGAAAAGGCAACCACCTGCTGGCTGGCAGAGGCAGCAGACGGTTGTCTTTTCTTTATGCCATCAGACGGAACAATCACAGTCTATTACAATTAGGATTACTAGCATAGCATATAGTCTATGACCAAGAATATGTGTGGGCAAAGCGTCTGGGCTGCTCGAGTGAAAATGGGTTAATATTGCCACAGATTCATTTTCTGCAGTTCAAATGCAGCACCATGCGTTTGGGCTGCCTATTCTTATTCATTTCTGGGGACCAGAAGCAAAGTGGAGAGTACTGGTCATCACATTTTGATCACTCTGTTGAAAATAGATGAAAAATGTTTGGTTGAACATACACTTTTGAGAAAGAAGCAAGATTGAAAATTCATTACAGTAGCTTAAATAAGTAGAAATGTCACTGGGAGGCCTCAGCTCCACTGACTGTTTGGTATATAAGAATTGCAGACCATAGAAATTTACTACTTTTACTTTGAAGAGTGTGAATACTTATGCAGCCAGCATTTGTAAATACAAAACATGTCAATAAAGTAATCGACTGTATTAAATTCTTTAATTGGTCATTTCAAATCCTCAATCTCCAGCCAGTTTTTTTTTTCTTGGAAGTGAAAGCTAGTGCCATGGCTAGTGAATTCGAGTTGAATGTCAGGAGTAATTTCTTTTCTTTTCTTTTAAAATATGCAAAATTGGGCCAAACAATAGTCCCTAGTGGTCATTCTATGCTAATACAGTGATACTCTGTATGTAGGGGTGAAGCCATATGCTTGCTCCATGTGCCACATGAGGTTTTTTCAACGTTGTCACCTTCAGCGACACAGTCTCACCCACACGGGTATGTGTCACTTTACTGTACCCCTTCATTTTGATACAACTAGAAACTTTTATAAACAATATGAATTACTAATCCAGTAGTAAATTCATAGTAAAACGTCTCATTTACGTGGCTTTTGTTAAAACACTTTTTTAAATTTGGGATTATTCCATGCCAGCTCACCTTGAGAAAAACATCAAGCTTAAACTTATATTTAAGACATACAAGCCTGAAAATTTTAAAACCATTTTTTAAACTAAGAATATGGTATTGTATTCTTATTGATATTTGGTAAAGTTCTGGACTGCCTCTTCTACTCCTCACTTTGTATAAAAAATAATAGAATATTTTACTGTACGCTCTTACGTACAGTAAAATGGTGTCCCTTCAAGGGTTCCTTAGTAAAGGAAATGGTTCTATAAAGAACCACACACTTAAAGAACTCGTTACATGAGTAAAATGTTCTTTGAATGATGAAATTGTTCTTTACATTGATGGAGAATGTGCTGTAGATGGTTTTTTATATGGCACCAAAAAGGGTTCTGCAATAGTTACGATGTCAGGTTTCTTACAATAGAACTTTTTGGTGCCATAAAGGCCTCTTTAACTATCTACATCACAGTCTCCACCCTTTCACAGAACCATTTTAATCATGCAAAGATTTCTTTGAGTGTTCATGGTTTTATTTACAGCCACTTTTTTTTTTACTAAAGTACCATTTTTAAGAGTGTATATCAACTGGTTTCATGTTAGTCATAAAAATGTCAATTTCTTAGAGAAACTTTTGCCTCAAATTTTCCAGGTGAAAAAAATCTGTATACCAGCAGCAGAAACCAAGAGTTAAGATTACATCAGTTTTAGACAGCGTATCCTAGGGTAACATTGACCGTTGATATGATAAGACATGATGGCAACAATCAATTCTGAAAACATCAGAAGATGATATCTTTTTTTGTCCCTGCAAAATCACACCATATGCAAAGCCCCTGCCTGATCCTATGCATACAGACTTCCTGGATCATAACGAAGGCTCGTTTGGAAAACTTCTGTTTTCGTGTTTCTTTATGCTATGCTTGTTACTAAGGCACCGTACTTAAGTTTTATTATAATTTTTTTAAAACTTGTCTATAATTCTTTATGTTAATTAGACATAACTTGTTTTTCAGGAACAAAAATAGCAAATAGGACTATCATATGATCAAACAAGTCCTCCGAAATGGATTTGTTTTTAATCTAAAGACATTTCAAGCTCATGGCCTAGCTTCAAAAATGACCTGCAGAAGTCAATACTCTGTAGAAGTGATAAGAATGTGAAAACCTTTTTCTGTTTTCTGTGACAGTCAAGCTGAAGATTTAATTTAAGAAAATGTAAGATTTCATGCCTGGACATGAAAAGTACAGGCTCTCAGAAATTAATCTGATGTGTGAATTTGTTATCTTGAAACCAGTAGATTTTAAAGTGTAAGATTATTAATAATGTTATATTTATGCCCAGTTATTGGGTGTTAACTCAATGCTTAAGAGGTGATTTGATGGGGGAAGTCTCAAAAATTAAGAACTAAAGTCAGTTTTTGAAATTTGTGTTGTTGTATTAAGCTTTTTTTTTTTTTTGCTTGTTTTGTTATTTTTGTAAAGCATTTACACATAATAGGATAATAAAAGCACAAATATGACTGTCACACCAATTGTAAAAAAACAAAAACATGCATCTGGGTTGGGCTGATACAAGCTCTTGTCCTAATGGGCCCGTAATAAATTTTGAAGGGTGATGCTGTCGCAGCCCACGGCAATAGTGTAGCAGATTTTGCTTTGTCATTGCTTATTTGGATTAAACCAGTTATGTACAGTAGTCTTTCACTTGACCAGGCTTAAGGTGAGTTTGCATGGAATGACCCTGTTGCCTATATTAGTCTTAAGTTTATTGTTAATATTACTGTAGGCATCATAATTATTATTATTGGCTGCCACAAAAACAGTTTTTAAGACATGTTGAACTTATTTGAGAATTCGTGCCCTTTCCAAATTTAAATATCATTTATCATATTCTAATACTAGTACTCTGCATTTAGGGGTGAAGCCATTTGCTTGTACCATGTGTGATATGAGGTTTTTCCAACGCTACCACCTCCAGAGACACAGCATCACCCATACGGGTATGTGTTGTCTCTTTGTACCCCATACAGGTCAACTCCAATGCAATTTTTTTGTGATTATTTTTGTAATCCTCAAACACAGTGGTAACTCTGGGTATCATAGTTGGACTCTTAAATCAGGAGGGATCTAATTTTTTCATATTTTGCTCCACTTACCTGTAATCTTCTTCAGCAATATTGCTCCTAATACATGAGAATCTGACAGGTTCTAAAAATGTCTTTTACCAAAAAGGGATTGAAGACAAATGGCTGTGGTAGTTTTTGAAAGAATATCTGTATTTTGGCTTTTAGTGCAGATGTTTAGTTCACATGTTTTTACTGATTAACTATATGAATTGTTAGGTCCCAACATCGTGATTAAAATAACAAAAACATGAGATGCATCTAAACTCAACCTTTAGTATGAGAACTTGCAACATGACATACCTTTTGAAAATCATTCCATTAAATAGTTAGTAGAAACCAAACTCGCAAAGAAATGTGATTCTTATAAACTATATTTGTTATAAAAGTGCTGTTTCGGTTCAAGAGTTGTGACAAATTAGAGCAAACATATTCATTTCGCTCTCTAAAACATTGTGCAACTAAAACTGTTGTAATGGAATACAAACTTCAAATTTGCAAAATAAATACAAATTATTTGCCCCTTACAGCCACAAAATTGTCATATCATCCGGGTTCTATTTTTTTACATAACACCACTGTCTCTTATATGTCCACTTACATCTCTAACGCAGCCAATTAAGAGGTTGAAAACAGTTTCATGAAAAAGAAAAAATAATAAAGTGGCATTACTAGAGAAATGTGGAATATTTAGAACAGTTTAGCAATGGCTTGTAATTGTAGCTTTTGTTCTTAACTCTATAGAATTTAATTTTTTAGTGTGATTTTAGTCTTTGATTTTGTGGGTGGGCTCACATTGGGTACCGTATAATTTTCCAGTTACTTGATCAAAAGTTTCTGAGATTTTAAGAACTGTGGTGCAGGAATGAATTATCACTGACCTAAGGCTGACCTTATTTTAATTTGGGAAGAAATGGAAAGCATTGGTTGTCACTGATGAAAACTTTTCTTTTTCAAACTCCACTTTTAAAAGTATTGTGCAAGAGAGCCGTGTTGACAGAAATGAATGCTTTAGCGTGTATTTTTGCAGTAGAGAATGCACATGACTAATATTTTGCTCTGTGCATTTAGGAGTGAAGCCTTACGCTTGTTCCATGTGTGACATGCGTTTTTTCCACCGTTACCATCTGCAGAGACACAGCCTCACTCACACTGGTATGTGTCTTTACACCTTACCCCCTACTCTCTGGAGACAGGCCACACAGATGAAATCTGAGCACTGTTGCCAACTTAACAAAAAATTCATTCATTTTAAACCTGCCAGTTGTATTATTGCTATTACATTTTCAATTTGTCATAAGTCTCACCTTCATAAGCACAGTATGGTTTCTACATGAACCCCTTGGGATTTAAAATAGAAACCGATTGTTGATTGTATTCAAGTTGGCAACACTGTCATGAGCACAGCATGCTTAATCAAATCATCCACTATAGTCTTGCTGTATGATGTTTTGAGTTTTGCCTGTAATTATTCTTATATTGTACAGTACTGTGTGAAAGTCAGATACCCCCTTTCATTTATTTGATTTATATTCAGAATGGCCACTAAGTACAAGTTATTCATTTTTCAGGAGAGATTTCTGAGGAGATTTAATATAAAATAATACACTTGCTTAATGAAGGTCAAAAGTTAATAAGTAATAAAAAAACAAACGAGTTTTCAAAACTGGAGTTTTAAAAAATAAACAATACAAAGAAAATGTGACAACCATGCTAGAAGTGGTAGAAATTTAAAAATGAGAGAAAAGGGGAAAAAACATGAGTTTTGCTTCAGATTTGAAAACATCTACAGTTTCTTTCCATCCTTTCACTGTGAGAAGACAACTCAGTGCTGTGGGTCTGAAAGGACGTGTAGCGTTCAGAAGCCTCACTAAGAAAAGGAAACAGGCACATCAAACAAAGAAGCTGAACAGTTGCCTGACCACCCCAGAGTCCAGACCTCAGCATCACTGAATGTGTTTGGATTACTTCAGAAAATTATCAACCAGCCTTTAAGACTGAACTTTGCAAGTGAAAGAATTTCCCTGCATGTTTCTGACAACCTGAAAGCAAGTCTCCTAAAAAGAATGGGAGAAAAGGGTCGACGCAATAAATACTGAAAAAATCATATTGAACTTAGTTGTTGAAGCTTCTATGTAATTTTCCTTGTACTTCATTGTGATTTTGACTTGAAATTACGTATGTGAATGGTGGTTGCTGCCTTTTTCACAGTACTGTTTATAAGTATCTATTGTTGATATCCTTGTACCAGTAGCAAAATCCTAAGGTGCAATTTAAAAATGATGTGTGCTTCTTTTAGGGCAAATATAAACACAGTTTAATTATAACTGCTTCCACACTACTACACTGTCCATCTCTTCTTCCATGGGGACATTTTGTAAATTAGTGCTGTAGCCATATGGCTAATATGGTTATCCTTTTTGCACTTAGGGGTGAAGCCCTACGCTTGTAACATGTGCGACATGCGTTTTTTTCAACGCTACCACCTACAAAGACACAGCCTCACCCATACGGGTAGGTGTTGTCTCTTCATACCCCTAGCATTCAATTCACATAATCCTGTGTATTATTATTATTATAACTATTGCAAAAGTGATACAGCAACAAACTCGAGTTTGTAGTTCTAGAACATCTGGTCACACCAGTTCCGCATTGCCCTACAGTTAAATCAGTTTGGCAAAAAGCAAAAATCATTATTTAATTTTTTTTTTTTTTTTTTTTTTTACTTTTCATATACACTATATGTCCAAAAGTGTCCAGACAGCCCTTCTGATGAGTGAATTTAGCTATGTAAATATGCACCCATTGTGCTCTGAAGCAGCTGCACAGGAGCCAAAGGCCGGGGTCACAACCCAAATGTTAAGAAAAGCGGTTTTGTCCTTGCAGCACAAATTAAACCACCTTGAGAGCTACAACATTTTATGTCCATTTTACCATCTTGGCTGTAAAAATGCTTAGTATGTGCTGTCCTAGTACAGGCTGAAAAATTGAACATAAATGCAAACAGACTTACTTTGCTCTGTTTTGAGCTTTAGCTCAGCTGTAGCTGCTTTTCTTCCATCTCTGGCAGGAAACTTTTGCCGAAAATACGGTTTCTTGTAAAATGTCTCTCAACATGAAAATTTTACGGAGCTGAAGTCTCATTTACTGAGCTTCTCATTCACCAGCTTTGTGTTTGAATTTTCCCGTTTAAGCTTAAATCGTGTGTGAGGTGTTTAAGTTGGAGCGGAAAAGTTGGAACGATAAGCTGGTGAATGAGAAACTGACTTCATCCTTGGGACTTTTTAGTGTTTGAGTTTTTCGTTTCAGATTAAATGAATCAGTAAACCAGCTGGAGTGATTATGAGTGCAAATAAGTCCATTAATTTCCAAATGATCAATGTTCATCTTAAATCATTCTCTTCACATTTTCATTAGCTAGTAGCTAGGCGAGGTTGTTGTCTGTGTTGCTGTGGTGACCAGCAGTTTGCACGCCAACCTTCAGGGTTAAAGGGTGAATTAGCAGTTATACATTTACTCCAGCATTTAAGACCATTTAGTGTTAAAACTATGTTGGAACGATCAGCAGAGCTTTATTTTACTAAGGATTTTGTTATTTTTACCTAAAAAACTAGTTCTCCTGTGGAGCTGCATCAAGGCAGTAAAAGAGCCGCATGTTGCCGACCCCTGGCTGCCGTGCCCAGTGCTGAGTGTGAGCTAGAGGGACATAAAGCCCAAAGCCCTTCCTGCATTCTCTGGAGTGATGATACCTCCAGAGCTGATAATCCAATATTAGTTTCTGACACCACTAATACTCTGAGTGCTGAATGCAGAAACGTTCCAATATGTAGTGGAAGGCCTTCCCAGAAGAAAAGCTGGACAAAGTTTTGGACATATTCTGTAGCAGATGTTAGGGCGGTAAAGTTATGACCAATTTTAGTTGTTTTTTTTTCTTCCTTTTTTGACTGATACTGTTTATTATTTGTTATTTGTGATGAATAGACAGCATATGTAATATTTGGATGATATTTCTAATTAAGTATTTAGTTGAGTATCTAGTAGAATTTAAGTGGGGTTTTCTTTCTCTGGGTTTTAGTCTTGATGTTGTCTCGATTGGCTTAAATGAAGTTGATCACAGAAATAAACTTCAGATATGGCCTTCAGCCTGAGATGATAGCTTTCTGTAAATTTTTTAGATAGGAAAAATTAGGTTTTGTTTACCTGAGCTGTTATAAATCACGTGGTTGATGATGTACATGTGTTATTGTGAATATTTATGGCTGATTCATTAATATTTGTGGCTGATTCTAGTTGTGATACTTTGCATTTTTATTAGCATTAGAAACACACTTGAACGAGTACTTTCTATTAGCCACATTTGCAACATACGTAACATTATTTGCTGTAATGAGCAAAGTCTGAAATACTTAAATTATTTAGTTGCCTGTTTAAAAAGCTTTTTTTTAGCTCAGTGAATTGTAGCATAATTACACATTTTGGTACAAGTGTGGAGGTAGCATTTAAATACGGTGCAAGTGCTCTTACCTGCCTCATTAGTATCTCAAAAACTACCATACAGGTCAGCCATGATTGTTTGTGTGGAGCAAAAATCAGCAGTTTGACTGATTGTCATCATTCATCCATAGCATGTATGGTTTGGTGGAAATGTGTCATGTAGAAACAAAGAGAACTACACGTGTATTTTAACAGAAAGGCTTTTTTGAATTATTGAACCATGCCATCTTGAATTTGTCAGTGCATGTACAAGATCAATCATTTACAGTTATGTAGAGTTAAAGCACATGAGTAATTGTTTTCATTATCTTCTTTGTTTACATAAAGCAGATATGTGAACAATTTTAAAGATTTTTTCAGACTGTGGCTTTAACCCAAAAGGTAAAACTTGATGTCGCACACCAGAATGTAAAAAATAAATGACCTAAGCTGAAAAAAGATCATTTAGCACCCAAAACTGCTTTTACTATTTTCTTTTTGTTTAAATTGTGTGGGTATGTGCTTTGGCTATCAGATATCTGGCTCACCAGTGAAAGTTATTATGCCAGAATCAATGTACTCTGAAAGGAAAGGTTATACATATGAACTGTTGGTGCTTTGTGTATTCAGGGGTGAAGCCATATGCTTGCTCGATGTGCGACATGAGATTTTTTCAACGTTACCACCTGCAGAGACACAGCCTCACTCATACGGGTATGTGTCGTTTCTCACCGCCCTTGTCTGTTAACGATACACATAAAATGCAAACAAACAATGCTTTGAATATTTTGAGATTATATTTGAGAGAGATAAGGCTAAAACACGCAGTACTGATGTACCCTATGTTGACTGCCGTTTGCAACAGGCAGATATTAGCCATGAAGGCCCTAACTGTACATAGCAACCGTAGTGCAGTGAAAATGAGTCACTCTTGGATGCTTGGGTGATCGCAGTTTCAGGTTGCGCAATCTCAAGATTTTGTTTCAGTGGAACTCAGTTTATTCACAGGTAGGTTAGTGGATATGTGCATTTGAAAGTATTGTGAAAGTTCCAGAAGTTATTCTTTGTTAAGCATTTATTAGATGTTAGTTTGATTTTTGTGTGTGTGTGTGTGTGTGTGTGTACATGTATATGCTTATAAAATAAGAGAGTCCTTTATTACTATAAATGTCCATACATTAGTATACATATACATTAGTATGCAGTCTCTAAGTATTTGGACAGTTTGAAATTTTTGTTGCTTTAGTTCTTTGGTGCTCCAGCACACTGACTTAGTGAAACAATGACTATGCAGATAACAGAAGGCAGGAAATTACCTTTAAGGGTACATACATCTATGTTAGGTGTTGCATATGTGAATCACAGTAAAGTGTCGTGGTTTGGTACTTGATTATACTATTTTTTGCAGTTGCTAACTATCTACAATCTCTGACTCTACTAGACAGACTCTGGCAGTCCCTGGTGGTGATCTATCTGGTCTGTCATACAACCGCTTTTGGTTCTAACTTGTTTTGAGGAGTTTTCGCCTTCATTTCTGACGGCTGCAAGTTAACTTCTCAGTGGGTTTCGGATCAGGCGATTGAGATCAGTTTGATTGTTTTGCTCTGAAGTCGCCCTCAGGTGTTTTAACAGTTTTTTTCAGGGTGTGTGTTTTGAGGCATTTGATTAAGATGCCGATGGACCTTCATGCCCATGTTTCACAGATTAAGTGATGTGTTTAGGATCATGAGCAGTTTTTCCCCCTAAACTTTAGGTTTTATCCCAATACTTCAGTCTTTTTACTTAAACACATCAAGTGGTTCTTAATTTTTTTTATTTTTGATATCCTTGTGCCAGTAGCGAGAAATTAATATCCAAATTGCAGTCATTGTTATTTTTATCAGTGTTTTGGCCTGATCCATTTGCTGTCTGATTTTGAAAGGCCAAATATAAATGCAGCCAAGTGTACTGAAGACTGCTATCTGATCTCTCAAAATAGGAGGTAATTTGAGACTAAAGCTAGGTATCGAAACTCAGCGGTGTTATGGTAACAGCAGGTTTGTCTTCAGTACTACCAAGTCAGTACTAAATTTGGATCTTATCAGCATCTGTGTACATATTTCAAAATCTAGACCATTGGTTTGCTGTCTGAAGTCTGTTTTGCATGCATTACTTGAAGTCAGCACTTCTTGATTAGTTTTAAGTCCACTGTGGTCAGTAAATAAACCCACTTTTTGTTTTCATTTCTGCTTCAAGCCAAGCCCACCTTATGCTTGTATTTTAAAACGTGGTGGCACTTAAACAGTCTGTACTTTCACCACTGAAATTAGTCACTGATGAGTCAATTGTTTATCAGGGGTGACTAAACAAAAACTGCATGCAGCAGCTCCTGCCCCTTTTTAGAGGAAAAGTAAGTTTCCCGATTTGTTTTTTATAAAATGCAGAACAGCAAAACCAATTTTTGTCACGCATCATTTCATATTTGCAAATATCACAGGATAAGCAGCACCAGTGCAACCTGATTGTCTGTGTCATCTAACCAATGACGAATGAGGAATTTACTTGGCTGAGTGTAAATAGGCTGTATATTGTCACTGTTGGAATAAAACCTTGTATCTCCATTTTTGCTGTTTTTCTTTACATAATAACAAAAATGCCATCTGCTGTTTACGCTCTGTCAATGTCATGGGCAATGGCCCAATAGAAACTGTACAAAATGACTTTTTTGGAGACATGAGGTTTTGTTCCGAAAGCCACAATATATTCTTCTTAGCAAGCTGTATCCTCCTTCTTAAGTTTGGTAGCTTTATATTCTGGTTTGCTGTCTGAGGTCAGGCTGGTATAGTATGGTGTGGTGTTTTTCCCATCATCATGCTTGTTTTGGAGGATGACCATGATCTACCAGGTTCGCCAAGGTCACCAGCTCATTTTAGCTTTTTGATGTTCCAGAAGGTCCATTTATGACAGATGTCACATGTAGAATCACCTCTAGAACTTTTGTCTGCTGTAGTGTGCATGAATTGACAGCAAACAACTGGTTGAAAAACTGTGGTCCATTAAAATGAGTGGACTGTATATGAGAAGGACTTTGATAGTTGATAAGAGTTCCTAAACCTGCAGTTAAAGCAGACAGTCTGTTTCAGTCATTGTTTCTTCTCAAGTCCAGTGTCCTTGTAAATTCTCACTGTCCAAATACTTCTGCACTGTGTACAGAGTTTTGCTTTGAATGCTGTGTGCCGAGGTTCACTGAGTGTTGGTGCTCTGTGCATTTAGGGGTGAAGCCGTATGCTTGCTCGATGTGTGACATGCGGTTTTTCCAACGTTACCACTTGGAAAGACACAGCCTCACTCACACTGGTATGTGTTCTTTCCCTGTACCCTCTCTGTGAAAGCAGCTCCTAAAATGAAACATTTGGACTGGAAATAGTAGATTGTATATGGAAGTTAGTCTTGCTTCATGTGTTGTTTTTTTTTTTTTTTCTTTTTAAATGTTGTTGTATGTTTAAATATTGAATTAAAATATACTTAGGCCAGTACTCTAGAGGCCTGGTGATGCACTTAACAAGAAAAAAATGGCAATTTTTTTATTAATTTTTATCATTGGTGTTTTTTTTTTTTAAAACATGCCAGTATTCAGTGTTCACTTTTGTAAATAAGCTGTAGTGAATTGTTGGTGAATCTGGGGAGTACATTTAGATCATGACCCCCCTGGAGCACTAAACTTGCCCCTGTGTGCCACTTTGCATTTAATGTGGGCAATGTTGGCCCATAATTCTTTGCTGAATATCAGCCTTCACTACAAACTCGAGTTTGGATGAAGTCTTTTTGTGTTGTCCCCTCTCAGAGAACAGCTTTCCTCATTCTAATCTGTTTTGTTGCTAATTGTGACAAATCAACTGTTCAGTTTCAGTAACTAATGGCAATCTTTTAAGTAGCGATGCACCAAAATGAAAATCAGCAGCCAAAAACCGAAATCGAAAGCTGACGGTAAATAAAAATGGTTTACATAAAGTAAGCTTACTACACTTACTGAACTAATTACAGTACATAGTTTACACATGTGCTATTAAACACAGTGTCCTCAGCACCAGACACTTTTGCTCTTTGGCAGTTTTTGGATTTTATTTATATTGCATAATATGAGGCTACAGACGGTGATATTGTGTTTGCACATATCAAACCTATACTTGAGGTTTTGGTCTTGGATGTTTTATCTCCTCTTTTATTTTATTTTTATATATTTTATTCCTTATTCAACATGAACAGAGATTATACATCTTTCTCCTAGAAGCCGTCAAATAATTTTAAACAACCAAAGTTTTCACTGTTGATCTCCTGCACTCAAGATCAAACGTGTCTGTGCTGACCAGCGCAGAAAAGCAATGCAAATAGCTTTTTCTCATTTTCATTTTAAATGAGTTGTAAAGTGTTAGATTTTGACGCTTCTGTAATCAAAAAGTCTAAATTTCGGTGCATCTCTGCTTTTTAAGCCTTGCCATTTTGATTAGACATGCACTTTGTGTTATAGTGATTTGAGCTGTAAGTGAAACACTTTGTATATTAATTAACGTTGGCTTCTGTGTCCACCAGGCGAGAAGCCGTTCGCATGTGACATGTGTGACATGCGTTTCATCCAGAGGTATCACCTGGAGAGGCACAAACGTGTCCACAGCGGAGAGAAGCCTTATCAGTGCGAGCGCTGCCAGCAGGTAAGACACTGTTTACTCCTATGCACTTTGACTGGCAGGTCGCTGTCTGAACTGGTTTTTGATTTTCATCTTATGTTTTTTTTTTTTTGTGTTTTAGAGTTTTAGATAGTAGTGGAGATGACACTGAATCGATTCCAGGTTTCAATACCAGCAGAGAAATCATTAAAAAAGCAGAATTAATCTGTTTCTGGAACAGTTTGAGCCTGAAATATTACAGAATTGCTTTTAGCACAGCATAAAGCAATATACTGTGCATTATGTTCTGAGATGAGCTACAGTTAACTAGTTAATAATAATAATAATAATAATAATAATAATAATAAAAAAATAATAGAGAAGTGTAATAAAGCAAACATCTGTACTAAGAATTTTCTCTGTTGTGAAGGAGTTTAATGCAAATAAAAAAAGAAAAATTGCATTGTTTGCATTAAAAGCACATTGAAAGGTCCATTTCTAAAAAAAATAAAATAAATAAAGAACATTGCATATACTAAACTTTCATTTGATTAAAAAGCAACACCTATCACTCAGCAGCTCTTTTAAAATACAAAAGACTTGTTTTGTTTCTGTGCGAATTTATGCGTTTGTTTTATTTTCGTTCTTTTTTTCTTCTCTTTCCTTGCAGAACTTCTCGAGGACAGATCGGCTGTTGAGGCATCGGCGGCTGTGCCAGGGAAGGGGCGTGGCTAAAGTTGAGGCTCAGCCCTGTTGTGAGCCCCGCCCCTACCCCCAGGAGCCCCCTCCAGCACCCCCGGCCACCTGGAGCCCCCTGCATCCTCCCCCGGGCCGACTGGCAGTGTGACATTCCAATCTAAACCTCTGAGATAAACCCCTAAAACAAAAACAAAGCGCGAACACCCCTGCCTCTCTCACTGCCGCCTCGCACAGTGGCGCCACCCACTGGCCTAGACTGATATTACAGAAGGCAGAGTCAGAGATGAATTTCTACCTTCTCTACCTTCTGTTACATTGTTATTTGGAGAGAGTGTTCGTTTTGGGGTTGTTTTATACTTTAAAATGAATTATTTCACTTTTTTCTTTGTTTTTTTTTTTTTTTTTTTTTGTAAAGATAATTTGACCGTTTTTTGGTGGTACATGAAAGAAGGGAACAAGAAAAGGGGGTCAGGAGACTTGATCGAATCAGGGAAGAATGCCTGAACAATAGCATTTCACAAAAAAAAAAAACAGTTTGGTCTGCTCACCAGAATGGGAAGAGATGAGGAACTGTGCGATGGTGCAGAACGAAGAAGGAATACAGACTTAAACGGCTGCCATTTACACATTTACCTTCATTCTGCTGGACCTTAAGCGAAAACAAGAACATCTTATGTGACGTATACTGTAGTACGCCACCATCTCGTCTCCAGTACCTGAACATGCTGAAGACTCAGGAAATGTCCTGCGAGTTCAGTCCACAGTACTTGTGAAAAATGGCACAATATAGTTCCATAACGTTACTTCTTCATACATTAAACAACTTTTACTCAGCTTATAACTGTTCAATATTCTGACCTAAGGACGCATTTCAAGGATGTAAATGTAACTCTGTTAACTGGTTTGTAGTGTAACATTTATCTAACGTGGTGGAAATGGCACAAGTGATGATATGCGGTGCAGGGACGCACACTGTCCATCTCCAGCAGCTCACAATATTCACATTACTACTACATAACGTGTTGCTGTCAGTGACGATGTATCTACTTAGCAAGTGACGCAAAGACGGAAGCTCCAAAAAGACGCTCAACACCACATACGTATTTATACGTTTAAAGACTTTGTGGCCTTAGGATGTGATCATGTGTTCATTTTGAACTTTGTTTTGAAACGCGGTCACTGCCTAAACGATTTTCTTCCCTTAAGCTGTCAGTGTAACTTTACCTGCCTTCTCTACAAGTACTGCTGTGCTGAATTTTCCCTCCGTCAATAGTTTTTGATGATAATTATAAATGTCACTGATTATTCTGATTAGTTTGACCAGTATCAAGCAAATTTCCAGTATGGTACAGTGTTGTAATATCTTATTCTTCACAGGCCCTGTACATTCTTTTATGTATACCCAGAGGTTACGTTCCTCCCAGAGGTCTTCAGATGTGGAAAAGTTTCTGGTTCTGGGTGTTGTACATTCTGGTAGGTGGCCAATCAGTTACATCAAAAGTTCAGTGAACTACCACAGTTTGCAGGATAAAGGACCAGAAACTTGATTCAAGGTCTGGATTTGAAGATCTCTGACGGCTTGTTCAAAGGAAAACAGGTTTCTTAGAAAATGGAACGAACCAATGACAAAGGACCCTTAGATAGTTGTACCAAATGGTTTATGGTCTGTAACTGTTTCTTAATCCTGTTAACCTCAAACTTCACCAGTTTCTGTGCTTCTTTTATGTACTTGTTGGTACTGATTACCATACCGATCTGTCCGTCAAGCAAGCCCCTCCCACATATGATAATCTGGCAGATAGGATGTAATGTGGATAGATGCCAACTGCCCAGAACAAAAACGTTGCCACGTTTCTATGACAGATTTTTTTTTTCCTTTTGTGTTTATGTATGCTTATGTATCAAAAAACGAAATGGACTACATCTTCTCTTAGTTCTGTAGCAACATGCTGTGTGTATTTTTAATAACTTTTTTATTTCTAATATAAATTTAAAACACTGGAGCGAAAAGTGAAAAAAAAACTATAGACTTTTTTGTTTTTATATAAGAGAAAATAGTTTGTAGTCTTTAGACAAAGCCTCTCTTCAAAACGGCAGTCTGAACAGATTGGAATGATATTTCATCATGGTCCCTCCAGAATGTTTGGGTTCTAAGCAAAAGAAAAAAAAATAAAGTTATTTGAATTGGTAACAAAGTCATAGAGAACCTTTCCCACCGCACTATTTTAGTGAATTATATGGTTAGAAATACTAGGGGAAAATAAAACTGCATCAGTAGTAGCTAACAGTAGTTCTTTATTTTATCTTGCATGCCATTTGCAGTTATCACTGTAAGAACTTATATTGATTTTGTTTTTTCTTTAAAAAATTGTTGTATTGATAATTATTGTAAAAATGGGCAAGTGAATCCAAAACAACCTTGTGATCCAATTAGTTTTCATTGTGTGGAGTGAGGAGAGGGGCTTCCATTATGCAGAAATAAAATCCTTCAAAAGAAAAACATGACTGAATGTGTTTGAAAGTGCTCTGCAGAGGGGACAATGTGGGAACGCAGTGGCCGAGAGTTTGTTCAGCTCTGTTGTTGATGTTAGCCAACAACTTGTGGTCACCTAAACTACAAAATTGCTTGATATTGTTGAACATGTTTGGAATGGCTGGTTTCGCCTTGTATCTCCTAATTTGCTTTTGAACAGTCAGAAGCTGTAGCTCCTTTGTTGATGTACATTGTGCATCATCCATCCTGTAGTCCGGTTGTATCCAAACCAGTTCAGCGCAAACACACTAAATCTAACACACCTGTTCCAGGTAATGAAAGTCCTCTGGGGCGTCTAAACGGTAGAGCCAGGTGAGTTGGATCTGTACTCTTGACGATGGTAGATCACCAGGGCCACAACCTGCTCTAGTCCTTCATCAGTGGTCAGTTACTGACCTCAGAGCTGCTTGTCTGGATAATTTTGGACACAATTTTGAAGTGTTTAAAAATCCCAGAAATGTCGCTCTTACCAGCACCATGCACAGTACCATGTCAGTGTCACTGCAGTGCTGAGAATGGACCACCACCCAAATAATGTCTCGTCAAAAGTGGCACTGTCATCAGAAACTGACTAATGATGAATGAGAACTAGTCTGTAGTTGTACACCTATATAGTGGACCTGTAAGATCAGTAGAAGCCATAAAGTGGCCAGTGAGTGAGAGCACAACATGCTTATAATAAAGTGGCCAGTGAGTGGAAGGACAAGGTGAGTGTTTCTGATTGTGGCCACTGAGTGCAAGGACACAGTAGGTGTTTCTGCTAAAGTAGCAATTAAGTTGAAGGACAGGGTGTTTCTAATAGAGTGGTCAATGAGTGGAAGCATAAGGTCGACGTTTCTTACAAATTGGCCAGTCAGTGGAAGGACAAGGTAGGTGTTTCTGATAAAGTGGCCAATGAGTCAAAGGACTAGGTGGGTGTACATTGTACAATTTTACTTTCCCCAAAAGAGGGAGCAATTTTTCTTCTATCATTCTTTCACTCTCAAAGTCCAAGGCCAAAAACCATGATTCCGCTTTGCCTTTCCACACCATCATGGTTCCCGGCACTGAAGATGACCACAGTACTCCAGCTACAGTGAAACAGAACAAAAGTTCTGAAAGCCATTATTTCAGCATTTCAGGTGAGCAGAGTAACCTCAAACCATCCTCAGCTGTACCATCAAATGTGATCTCTGTTGAACAGCACTAAAATCCAGACACCTTCTAATGAGTGAATAATAAGTGTCGAATAATGAGTGTCGTCTGTGATTCAGAACTGATCATCGACCATCAGTACCTGACCTCACTAATGCTCTTGTGGCTGAATGCAATCAAATCCTCATAGCAATATTCCAACATACACTCACTGGCCACTTTCAATTCCTTGTTAACACAAATACCTAATCAGCCAATCACATGGCCATAACTCAATGCATTTAGGCATGTAGAGATGGTCAAGACAACTTGCTGAAGTGCAAACCGAGCATCGGAATGGGGAAGAAAGGTGATTTAAGTGACTTTGAACTGTTGGCTACTTCCAGCAGGGTAATGCCCTATGTCATAAAGCTCATATCATCTCAAACTGGTTTCTTGAATATGACAGTGAGTTCACTGTACTCCAGTGGCCTCCACAGCCACCAGATCAAAGTCCAATAGAGCGCTTTTGGGATGTGTAGTGGTAATGTGTAATGTGTAGTTAACACCTGCCTTCTACACTGTAGACTGGGGTTCAATCCCCACCTGGGCAAACACCCTACACTATACCAATAAGAGTCCTTGGGCAAGACTCCTAACACCGCCTTGGCCTACCTATATAAAAATGATCAAATTGTAAGTCGCTCTGGATAAGAACGTGAGCCAAATGCCATAAATGTAAATGTAAATGGGGTGGAACGGGAGATTCGCATCATAGATGTTCAGCCGACAAATCTGCAGCAACACCTTGTTGAAAGTATGCCACGAAGAATTAAGGCAGTTCTGAAGGCAAAAAGGGGTCCAACCTTTTACTAGTAAATTAGTGTACCTAATAAAGTGGCCAGTGAGTCTATATATGTATACACATACATACATTGAATTGTTTTGTATTGAAAATGAACAACCTTTGAATAGATGTTTTCTTAACTCTTGCCTGTCAAATACAAATGTCCTAGTACCACTGATATTTTTGTTTTCAGGATGCAAATGACAATTATAGCACATTTTAAAATAAAACATAATGTAATAATTGTTTCCAGAAAGTTGATGAGTTCAGTGAAGTGTCCACTAGGGGTCAGTAAATAGCTGCAGATCTCAAGAGGATGCAGTGCTCAGTGCTGTGTGTTTGGCTCTGAAAACAATACAGTGAGTGAAGAATTCAGTCATCAGTTACACTAAACTTATCATTTCATATGGTGAAATGAACTGAACCTGACATTATGGAAAGGTCTGATCTACAGTGTGTTAATTTATAACAATGTTACAACAAGTAATACCACAAACCCCAGTTCCAAAAAAGTTGGGAAAGTGTGTCAAATGCTAATAAACACAGAAAGCAGTGATTAGTAAATTATTTTTTGAAGTGTATTTAAGTCAAAACATTACAAAAACATAATTTTATATTTACCTTTTGAACTTGTTTTTTTGTAAATGTATTTGATGCCTGGAACATGTTCCAAAAAAGCTCAAACAGGATCATGTTTACCACTGTGTTACATCACCTTTCATTTAACAGCACTTCAGAATTGTTTATTGGCTGAAGACACAAAGTGATTGTTTTCAAAGAGATTTTACAAGAATACAATACACAAGTCTTCAGCTGTGTAACCGTATGGGGCCTTTGTTGTTGTACTTTGTGCTTTATAACGTGCCACATGTTTTCAGTGGGACATCTACCACCTGCACTCTGATTACACAGCCATGCATTGGATTTTGAACTTTTTGCTGGTAACAGTCTGGATGGTCCTTTTTAATCCTATAGTACATCCATATTACCTATATTTATCCTATATTACATCCATTATGTCCATAAACAATTTGAAAGATTAACTTGTCAGACCACAATACACATTTCCATTGCACATCAGTCCATTTCAGATGAGCTTGAGCTCAGAGAAGTCAGTGGCGTTTCTGGATGTTGTTGATATTTGACTTCCGCTGTGCAGAGTACAGGCTTAACTCGCATTCGTGGCAGGTTTTGTTTACTGACAATGGTTTCTTAAAGTATTCTCAAACCCATGTGGTCATATCCATCACAATAGCAATCCACTACATATCACAATAGCAGCACTAAAATACCTAAAATCCTTACAATTGCTTGTTGAAAAATGTTCTTGAATGGCTGTATTGTCACGGTCTCGACTGTTTCTTGGATGCTTCTTTTATACCCAAGCATGATGTAATCATTTGAGAAGTTTATTTAAAAATTCACAATATTTCTAGCCTTAACCTTCTTCCGTCACAACTTATTTAGAATGTGTTGCAACCATTATGTCAGAATTATCATGCATTAACAAAAAACAAACAACAAACAAAAAAAACAATAAGGTTGTTAAGATAAAACTTCAAATTGCTGGTGTCAGAACAAAACCTTGTATCTCCAAAATGATAACTTTACAGGAGAGGCAAAAACTTTACTTTTAATGTAAGTCGATGGAACCAAATTTTTTTTCCCAGCTCATTTTGGGCTGTTTCTTTTGGTCCGTTCTTTGTGAAATTTACATAGAGTTAAATGGCAACAGGCTATTTAACTCTATGTTAAGACGGGAGGTTTTGTTCTGACAGCAGCAAAAAGTAAAACATCTTTTTGCTTAAATACAGGTCAAAGTGGACTAAAACGTGTCATATTTTATTCGCATTTCACACACTGTCCCAACTTGTTTTGAAATTAAGATTTGTAAACAAACATCTATCGACAAAAGAATATGGACCCCCTGTATTAATGCTATTATAAATCCTACAGTATCTACTGAGCAGCCTGTTCCAGAAAGGACACTCTCCCCCAGCCTCCTTCCTCACTGATAATGAGATTGTTACTAATTTATGGGAAGGGGTTGCCGTGATTATTACGCCAGGACTTTCATCTTTACAGCATTTCCTTTAATTTATATCTTTTCATTATGCTCGGCCTAAAAGACTTCATGGCTAATCCATTTCCTATATGAGGTTTATATGTAAAAGCTCCAGATTGATTTTCTCCCAGTTTTTACTGAATAATGTGCGAACTGTATAGACATAAATTTAGCTTTTTTGTATTCAGAGGTATGAAGTGCCTACTTAAATTTACTCAATTATACCTACAGCCCTGTGTAAAAAAGTCATTGCACCTTCATTTATCTTTTAGTGTTGGCACAAAAAAGCAGAAAACACATTTAACAGAGAATAACACAGGAACTTCAACTAAATATTATAGAGAGATTAAATAAATAAAAGTAGGGATGCGTCAGAGCTGTTCTACAAGCAACCCTGGCAGGATACTCTTTTTAGTGTGGTCATACAGAAATCTGATACATGGCAGTACATGGATTTCAAATATATGACATACAGTACTGTGCAAAAGTCTTAGGCCCCCAAGACACATTTTCAAAATCTATTTATTTGTGTAGTTTGTGTTTATTTGCTGAGAAAAGTGTTAATATTTGAATAAACAAAATTTATAGAATATTAATTTATAATGATCATATATATATATATATATATATATATATATATATATATATATATATATATATATATATATATATATATATATATATATAGCAATTTTCTGGATGTTAGTGTGTTTGTTTAACCATTTTCAAACCTCTCCTTGAGAAAGCTCAGTATTACAGTATTATATGTAGTTTAAAAGCAACTCCTGGTTTATCCAATCAGTGCTTCATTAAATTGTGCTCATGATGTAATTGATGATATTAACAAGTCTCTGTGGCGGCTGTGAAGGTGTCGAGGCAAAACATGGACCCAAGAAATTCTTGTTACTTTTTATTGTTTTTATGCTTATTTGAATTATGAATATGACTTTATTCTAATGTATATCATCATAAACTCACTGCTGAGGTAAATTGCTTAAAAATTTGCTTAGATGCCTAAAACTTTTGCACAATACTGTACATTATCATATACTATAAATTTCCTTCATGTCCATCTTACATTTGTCACATACGAACAAATATGTGACAGATAATGTAATATGTCACCTTTATTTCAACCATATATCAACATATACAAATATACATATGTTATACATATTTAACAATATACAATTATATGGATGGTATATTTTGCTCATATTTGCCATCTTCATGTTAGATAAACTTTTCATGCATCTTCTTTCACATACTTTATAATAAACTGAACATTTGTATAACAGCTGCATAACTAAACCCTAAATACCTGTACATGTAAGCTTTGAGATAAGAGCATAAAACAAGAAATAAGTGAAAATTGATTTGAAATGAAAATGAAAAAACAGACAGTAGCAATTCTAGGTGTACTGGTGTGTATTAAATCATGTATCAGACATACTGTATATGTGATCTGTTTGTTAAGCATATTTGTTCAATATTTGATACTTACACACACACACACACACACACACACACACACACACACACACACACAAATATATATATATATATATATATATATATATATATATATATATATATTTGAAATATATGCCTGACCCCTTATAGCAGGGCTGCACAACTGTCCTGGAGGGCTGGTCTCCAGCACAGTTTGGAGGTTTCCCTACTTAAACACACAAACTCAACCTGCCAGTTAATGTATAAATGCATTCAGGTATAATTTAGTAGATAAATCACCAAACTGTGCTGGACACTGGCCCACTAGAACCGGAGCTGTGCACCCCTGCTTTATGACATAGGTCTGTATATAGCCATATATTGAATTTTCACATGAGACTCCACCATTCAGCCAGCAGAGGGCACCTCTGCATCCCTGTGGGTTACTTGAGGAAACCGCAGACGTAAATGGTCAATCTAAATGTCCAGGCACCAGTCTCAGAGACTTTAGACAGACATTGTGTGAATTCACTGAAATGCTTAACGTCACCATGTTGGATTTGTGAGGGAGCAAGTTTATAAAAGGTGCAACTGAGAGGACACGCCAGCTCAGCTCACTTACATGATTGAAGCTGCAACCAAAGTCCTTTCAGCATGAATTGTGTATTAATTTAGAGAGGAAGACAGTCTTCTTCCTTATTTTTTTCTGTTTTGTTTATGCTGTTATGTTTATTACGTTTATCTCCATATGTTTCCTCTACAATGAACCTGCAAGTTTCTTCTGAGCTTTAATATGGAATGTTCCCCTTTAAGAGTCTTAAATCCATACTATGTACTTTAAGTAAGAATATCCTTATTACGTACTTTTAAGGGCCCCTGTATGTGCTCCCAAATTTTTACCCTGCTGCACTGACTTTGAACCATGTGCTTGCACTGGGTCGGTATGACCAACAGGTCAAAACAAGCTCAGAACAACGTGACCACTGTGCCCTAATTGGTGCTCTTGCTTTGCACTTCTTTTGTTTTGACATGTTACATTTTTGTACACACAAAAACCAAAAGGAACGACAGATTTCTCAAAATGTAGTGGAGTAAAAAGTCAGATATTTGACTTTGAAATGTCGTGAAGTAAAAGTAAAAAGTCGCCCAAAATGGAAAAACTTCAGTAAAGTACAGATACACGAAAAAACTACTTAAGTACAGTAACGAATTACATTTACTCAGTTACTGTCCACCACTGCTGCTTTTTGAGGCGATCTAGCCTGTTTCACATTACCAGACAGGTTCTATTCAAGTGATGTTTAGATTTAACAGGTCTGGCAGTAATCCTGCCTAGATGTGGAGGTTGAAAATGATCTTAGGAAAGGGGCAATTACTTGTTCACATAGGGCCAGGTAGGGCTGAACGGCATTTTTCTTTAAAAAAATGAAATCATCAATTATGAATAGCATTTTGTGTTTACTTGGGTTTTCTGTGTCTAATATTAAAAGTAGTTTAATGATCTAAAACATTCAAGTATGACCAATATGCACAAATAGAAGAAACTGGGAAGGGGCAAATACTTTTTCACAGCACTGTATATAATGCCTATTAGCATATATAGTTTTGTTGTCTAATATTTACTCTCCTGTGTATTTATTGTATGTTCTCCACTCGTTTCACTCTGTTGTGTCTCTTCACTCTGTGTGGTTCAATATAATGTGCTGCTGTTTGGGGCCTAAAGGACCACATTTCACTCCAATTTATACAAATTATACAGATAAATAACAATAAAGACCACTTGACTGGACACCTGAACTTATTTTCTCTTAGAAAATCAACAGAACATGTCATTTGATCAGGGGTGCCAGAACTTTTTCATACAGCTATATGTATGTATGTACACAGTGAGGGTTCCTCAGTGTTTCTTGTCCATATACTTCAATAGGAGCAACTTAGATTTCCATGACATTCAATATGTGGCAACAGTAACCAACGTCTTTCAAAAAAGCTTGTTTGTGAGAACACTTTAAATGAGTGATGTCACAGACACATTTTAGAACTTTAGCACTGAGAGGAACTCAGACTGTGGTCATTTGGCTGCTGGACATCGACACAAACTGCAGACAAAATGCTGCTCTGCTGCTTTTGGCCGCAAGTGGACGAAGATGAACCAAACGAAGCACGTCAGCTGAGTAAAGCAGGACGTGTTAAGACAGAAAAGAAATGGAGGAGGAAGAAGAAAGAGAGAGGAAGTGAGAAGGAGCAGGTTGGGAAGCTGGTGGAGGTGCAGGTGGAGAGAGGTGTGAAGGAGATACAGATTGTTGTTGAGGAGAAGAAAGAGGTGTTTGAGGAGGAGGAGGTTATAATGGAGGTGAAGGTTTCTGAGGAGGAGGTGAGAGCTGAGGAGAGTGAAAAGGTGAAGAAACTGATGAATGTAGCAGCTGTGGAAGAGGAGGAGGAGATGCAGATGAACGTTATGGAGACAGAAAGGATGCTGATGGAGGAGGAGGCAGTAACAGAGGTAAGAATAAGGATAATCAGAAAAGTTGATTATGAAGGATTCAGTATCTACTAAAGCAATAAACCAAAGAGGCTGTGCGTTACTGTGATTGTATCATTGTATTGAGCTCTAAACTCCCTTTACTGGTAAAATCTCAGTGACGCTCAGCCTCAAGTGGCTTATTGCTTTTATACAACAACAGCCATTATAAAATATGATAAAATACACATTTTCTTAGAAAATAATTCAAATGATATATCAATAAACAAGTATCCCACCAATAAATGTAGTTCTTTTAATGTATGGTATCATTCCCAAGCAACCATGGACCACTGAATGAGGAGAAGAACAATCACTCATTGCTGTATGTTGCGGTCATTTCATTTTTTTAATACTTTTTATGGTATAACAGTGAACTTATGATAACACACCACTGTTTAATGCAAAAATATCTGCTTTATAAGCACTTTTTGGTCACCAAATCACGACACCTATCCAGCAGCGCTCCTCGCGCTGGGGCTGAATCTCAAACTGGCTCCCTGCTCCTTACATAGTGCCCTACTTCAACATTTAAATACTAGATTCTGCACCCAAACGATGCAAAATACAGCTAAGAAATAGTCATTTGAGACTCAGTCCCTTCCACACTCGACAAATGATGCACTATGTGGCTATAAAAGCAAGAATATCTGTACTTTTATAACTATTTATAGGACACTATTTAGGGAATACAGAGCAGTTTGGGATTCAGCCTGGGCTTGACGCATCTTCCGACTAAAAAACATATTTTAATACATTTAAGTGACGTTTGTTAGGCTTTTATACTGATATTTTATAGTGAAATGTACTGTCAGTACTTAATTCAATAATGTGATACTAATGATAGAGTTGCTCAGGCTGTTATTTATCTTTTAGCCTGTTAGTGATCTGATCAGCCTAGTTGTAGATAACAACATAAATTAGCAGAAGCTCAATTTAAGCAAAATGCGGTTTCTTACTTTATTGAAGTACTTGGTGGTCCATGCGGAATGAGAGATAGAGATTATTCCGTTAACAGCACAAATTTTTGTTCGTGTCCTGGCCTAGTGATACTCAATTCAGTTGCAGTGAGGCGGTCATAACTGTGTGTATATCTACATTTTTATTTTTTGAAGGCAGCTCAGCCAATCAGATTTTAGGACCGGGAACTATCCATTTTATAATATGAATTATTCATTAGGTACTATGAATTATTCAGTATCTAGTATAAATTACTCAGTAACTACTTATTCATTTAGTAACTCCTTTTATTATTCTGTTATTATATTAAAATGTAAAAACACAAACAGAACAGCTAATAAAGTCCTAAACTAAGTAAAACAGGTTTAACTCTCTTTTTTTGAAGCTGGTCATTGTGGTTGTTCAGTGTTCAGCAGGTGTGGAAATCAGCACTGAACAGTCAGTCAGCTTTAAATACAGTAAAATAATCTGAACATCAATTCTAAAATAAACAGATGAAGGAAGAGGAGAAGCAGGAGGAGCAGGATTTGGAGGAGGAGGTGAAAATTGAGGGCACTGACAGGATGGATAAAGAGATCCTGCTGGAGGAGCTCCATGTGGAGACGGCTGTGGTGGAGGAGGAGAAGGATGAGAAGGAGAGCAAGAAAAAGATCAGAATGGTTGTGGTCGTGATCATGGAGAAAGAAAAGAAGAAGCAGGTGCTGGATATCAAGGAGGAGGTGAAGGTTGTGGAAACTGTTCAGGGCCCGGAGGAGGAGGTCAGTGTGGAGAGCCCAGCTGTGGAGGAGGAGGTCAGTGTGGAGAGCCCAGCTATGCTGGAGGAGCAGAAGGCAGAGCTGGAGAATATTACAGACACAACAGAGGAGGAGATGTTGCTGGAGGAGGAGAAGGACTGTGTGGCAGCAGATCTGCTCGGTAAGTTCAGCCAGGAATACATGATAAAATAAGAGTTCATAATTAATAATTTAAAGATAAACGACCAATTTCACTACTAATTTCATCATTTCAGGTCTTCCAGTCTGTGAGGAATCCAGCAGTGCTGGAGTCGAGCGATGCTGTGCCTGCTGAAGCTGAGCTGATTCAGCAGCTGCTTGAAGGTAACCTGTGAGAGAGAATGAAGAGAACTCAGCCACTGTTTAAACATCATAGTAAACGGAGTTTTACTCACTTTTTCAATATAAAGGTGTTTAACGCAGTTTGTAAACATTATTAAAGTTTCAAAGTGTCCTGTTTAGTCTCCGGTCCATACAGACACCTGTTCCACTGATGTTGAGTTCATTATTTTTGTGACTGTATTTATATATGTCTGCCTTTTTAGCCTACAGCAGTTGAGCTCCGCCCACTCAGGATGAGGTTATAAGGAATGTTTCTGTCTAGATTGCTTTTTAAATGAGGCCCTATACAGGCCAGCCAATCAGAAAGAGCTCATTTATATACATCATTCTTAAAGACACAGTAACAAAAGTGTCTGTTTAATTCTGAGGGACAAAGAGAAGTTAGGAAAAATGGTCATCAGGTGGAAATTTTAAATATTTGAAATAATTAGCATATGGGCCCTTTAATTCACATGCACACTCACACACACTCTTATATCCACCTACCTTGTACCTACACTTGCTGGTCTTTATCAGAAACAGCTGCTGTATAGGTGAACTTTGTAGGTTTACAGTTACAGGTCAGCTGTTAACCCTCTGCTCTATTCATCAATACAAAGTGACCACCATAAGACCACCACTGTCCAGATATTACCTAGGCCCATTCTAAGCACAGCAGTAGTGTGCATCAGGCAAGATGGTGCTGCTGAAGCTGAGAATCGACCACCATAGTAATATCTGGTCAGTGGTGGTCCTTTGGTGGTCCCTTTCTAAGGATGGATGATTAGAAGGAAGTTGATGAACTTTTCAGCAGATGAGCTACAGGCTGTAACTGTAAACATACAAAGTGTCTTTAATCCACTTTCTTTGCTCACATCAGAGCTGCTGCAGGAAGCAGTTATGAAGTGGACCTTCACTGCTTCTGATGACAACGTGGACCAGCACCTGCAGGAATCGACCGACTCTAACAGCTCTGCTGTAGCCCAGCCTGACCACAGCAGGACCCAAATTAAGACCGAATGGGCGACAAAGCTCAAAGAGGAGCAAGGTAGCAGTTTGTGATGCTTTCCACTCTTGTCATCAGCATTAAGAAGCTCACACGCTTGACTTTCATTGTTCCTTTGATCCATAATTCACTTTCTCTGTTCAGCAGAAGTGTCTCTCGCCCTCATCACCACTGACCACTCCACCTGCACAGCTAACAGAGCTGATAAGAGCTCTACTGAGCCTGACTGTGAGGATGATGGATTTGATCTGAATTGTGCTGCAGTGATGGAGAGAAATTGGCTGAAGCGCTTTAGGTTCAGAGACGAGCAGCTGAGGTTGATTGATGACCTCCATGACGTTCAGAGGCCAGACCACCATGTTGAGGAACAAGGTGAAGCAGAAAGGAGAAGATTACAGTGCTGTGTGTGAAATATCTAATATTTCTCATCATGAGACTGTTGTAGGCTTATTGTTAGATTATTGAGTTATTTAAGATTGAAACAAGTTTTCCTTGTTCTAAGTGACTTTAATAAGTGTGACCGTATATAAGCAGATGATTTCACTTGTTATATGAAATATGCTTGAAACAAGCCAACATATCTGCCAATATAGTGAGATCTCATAATGATTCATATCTAATATTTGTCATTATGTGACTGTTGTAAGAATATTATACGATTACTTCACCTGTTTCATTACATTAGCTGTTTTTAGTAATTCTAATACTGATTGAAAATGTTTAATTTTATTGACACGTCATTGCACTTGTTTGGGGGAATAATGCAGATGACTTTTTACAAAATGATTCATCTGCTTAACACTTTGACTTACATAAAATGGCTCCAACCATGAAAAAAAATGTACAGAAATATGTTAAATAATCATGTAATATTTTCACAAGAACCTCATGGTGAGAAATTAACTAGATTTAAGATTTTTTACATGCTTCGATAGTTTTTGCAGTGTACTGTGTAGTAATTGTCTTTAATGTAAATGTTTTTCTGGCCCAGTTTGCGGCATCAGTGGAGCAACTACTGACAACAACAATATTCAACCAATCACAGTGCAGATTAATGGTGAGGTTGAAGAAACAGTGCAAATGTTAAATAGAGAAATGATGAATATGAATCAGTCATACATTCACATTTATATTTCTATAGGTTTGCATGTCGATATTAACAGTGTTTAGTATTACAGTGCTAATACTGATGGTCAACTCCACTGCAGTGAATGAAAATGTGGTTAAACTGGGTTTTACTCCTCCTAGACCTGCTCCTCAACACAACTCCTCACAGCACTCTGACCAGACTCAACGAGAAGGAGACAAACACCATGAAGGTCCCCTTTAATCACAGCGTCAGTGTCCGTCTACAGGACTGTGAGGTCATGATAATGAAGATGATGAGGAAGAGGACGTGGTCAGAGAGACTCACAGAGCTGAACGGTATGTTGGAGATTTTGTGGTTGTAACACACCTGACTTGCAAGCATCCATCAGCACCAGCACCACAAATACAGACCTGACGTCTAGTTACTGTTGTGTGCAAAAGTTTGGGTACCTCTGGACACGCTACATGTTGTTATTCTGAAAATAAGTGAACACATCCTCTACAGAGATCACACTTCTGCACAATTTAATGCTCTGTTTACTGTTTATTCACTAAATTTGACATTCTGGGGGAAATAAAAACAAACTTTTTTCCTGCAAAATGTTAGATTTAGCAACACAAACAGTAATTGTGTATTAAAGTGTACAGTGTGCTCTCTGTAGAGGATATATTCACTTATGTTTACTAAGAAGATCAACAACACAACATTTGACTGCTGCTTTGTGTTGTAGAGACTCTTCCTGCCATCCACCATCTGACATCACGTCCTGTCTCCCTGATGGAACCTCTCCAGAGCTCTGTTGGCTCTGCTAATAAGCATCTCAGGGAGAGAAATGAAATGAAACTGAGTGGACAGACCACCGCCACTCCGACGTCTCTCTACATCCCTGAGAAAAGTGGTGAGAAATAATGTTTATATGGACTATATGTCTAAAAATTTGTAGACGCATTTCTGTTAGATGAATTCAGCATTGTTAAAGGAGAATCCCACCAATATTTTAAAATTTCCAAAAATTCAGCCATTTGATGTGAAATATCAGTGGAATTACTCTTTAATGTGCAATCATTGCTGACAAACGAGCTCAGTTGCCTCCACTTAACTTGTATAATCTCCATAGAAAAGCACTGACCAATAAAATGGGACACTCTGGAGCAGCCACACATGAGGCTCAAGTCTCCATGCCCAGTGCCCAATGTGGACTAGAGGGGCATAAACTCAAAGGAAATGTTGTTGAACTGTGTTTTTCTCCTTCTAGAGCTGCTGCTGGAGTCTATGAGGACACCAGAGGAGCAAGAGAAGGTGAAAACCACCAGGACCTGTTTTGACCACACCATCAGAGACCAGCACCAGGAGTATGAGGTCAAGTTTATGACAATGAGGATTAATTTCGGCAGGAAATCCAGAGAGAAAACAGTATGTACTGTATGAATTATTAGTATTTATTATGGATAGTGAGTAAAATGAGGTCAAAATGATGTCTTTTTGGACATTGTTTTCTAATTTTCTGCATAATTCAGTGTTTGAGTTGTAAACATACTGGTTCAGAGTCCTTTGCTGTGAAATGGTTCAGATTTCTTTACAGTGATGGTGATAGGAACCAGGGGTTGCCATGACTACAACACAATATAGACATTTTATTTACTATCCAAAACCACCAGTGATCCTACGTGTCTTCTGATTTTTGTATGGAAAGTTGCTGATGATAAAATAGTGATAAATCTAAACAAACAGGCTTTCTTCTTGGAATATTTTGCCTCACAGCACTCTGTATATATCTAACCTCTGTCAAAATTCATGTTTTTGACTAAAATCTACTTAAAGCCTTTTTAAAGTAATGTCTTAGACATCAGTTTATTCATAACCATTTAATGTAATAACTTTCTCTGAAGCAGCTTTTAGAGGTGGAGGTCTGGTTCCTATCACCACCACTGTGAAATATTCTAACTCAGTACTGGAGCATTTCACAACAAACCACTCTGCGTGACTTTGTCTACATCTTAATCATTTAATTACGTAGTTTTTTTTATTAATAGTGAAATTCCCCTTTAAAGTAACTGATAAGTGCATCTCTTTATCTTCAGTGAATGTACATTGTCTTCTTTGCTGCTTTGACCTGTAGCTCCGCGGCGGACTCTTCTTTATGCTCCCCAAGCTGGAGGTGCAGTTCATGCAGGACGCACTATTGTCAGATCAGGAGGAAATGGAGTAAGAGACTCAAAGAGGTTCAGGATAATGGAGAGAAGGAGACGCTGCCCTTTACTTAAAACTACAAAAAAGCAATGCAAAAAAAAAAGTTAGTTTTTAGAGTTTGTTAAAAAAACAATTGTTAGTCATTAGTTAATGTTTAGTTTAATGTTGTGTTCTTTATTTCTATTCATTTTTTTCAAGTTAATAATTCTTTAAATGACAATGATTCCACTTTTGTAAATTATTTCTTTCTTCTTCTTTTAATGATTTCTATGAAATAAAAATATCTCTCTATGTTTGCATATTTTTATTGTAGTATTTAAACTCCAAAGTCTTGTAGTAATGCTCTTATTTCAGCGATTTAGTTGGAAACAAATGGGTCAAATTCTTTAAAAATCCACAATGAAAAATGATCCAATCAGGATTGTTTCCTCTGTGGTGTCTATGTAGATGCAACCAACCGAGCACGTCCATTGGTTAGGACTTCAGGAGCTGGACTGAAAGCCTTGCATGTTAGATTAACTACCAACATAATTAGGAAATAATCTCTGTAGTTCTTCTGGGAGTTCTAGATATTTCACGGACTATGACAATGAGTCATAATCTAAGCAGGTTTGGGTTAGTAGTTAGGACTGGAAAAGCAGCTCTATGACAGGACACTTTAATGTACAAGTGATACATACAAGCTCAGATATTTGATAATGTCTGTTAGAAGTTCTGAACTGAACATATGGAATTTCTTTCAAAAGCTTCAAATGTCCACCTTTTATATAAAATGGCCGGTTCACATGCACCATCATTAGTTTAGCATACTACTAGAATTCCATAGCAGAAAATAGCATTATAATAGTTTTGACATTTATGCTCCAAACTAAAGGTCTAGCTCTAATAGTCATGGCTCTCCACTGAAATATGGCAGTGCAACATCAGCCTTCAGTGAATGAACCCTAATGCAGGTAGATAGCAAAGAAGGTAGTTCTTTGATGGCTTTGCTGTATTTTCGGGAGTGTGTTCATCAGTCTTTGGTAAGAAAGTCTTACCGTATATTTTGTCAATTATTATAGACAAAAGTATTGGGACACACCTCTTAGTTATTGAGTTCAGGTGTTTCAGACACAAATAAAAAATTAAGCACATAACCTTGCAGCTTCAGTAAACAAACACTGGCAGTAGAACGGGTCGCACTGATGAGCTCAGTGACTTTAAACATGGCACGGTCACAGTTAACCACGTCTGCAACAAGTCAGTTTGTGAAATTTCGGCCCTGCTAGATCTGCCCTAGGAGAAAACAGGTGGAGCGATGGTTAATTAAATTAACAGCAGCAGCATCATCAGGAGGATCATTTTGTGCAGGTTAGGTTTGCACAGCATTGTACAGCGTGAAGCTCCATGGTGGTCAAATTTGTGCAGATCAGCAAACGGAGATGGAGTTCTGTGGCAAAATAGGCAAATGTTGCTCAGGGGCTTGAATAAGGAGAGAGTAAGAGTCTGTAAGAGTAACGGTGCAAACAACTGATATTAACAAAATGCTTGTGCAAACAATGAAGTTTTGAGTCTAGTTTTAAATATACAGAGTGTGTCTGAGTCCCAAACAGAGGTTGGAAGATAATTCCACAATTTCAGGGCTACGTAGAAAAATGCTCAACCACCATGCTGTGTTTTTCTAATTCTAGGAACTGTCAGCAAGCTGTTATTTTGCGAGTGGAGCTTACGTGTGGATTTGTATGACTGAATTAATTCAGTAAGATACTGTGGGGCCAGGCCATTTAATGATTTATGCATTAAGAAAAGAATTTTATGCTCCACACAGGTAACAGGTAGCCAGTGTAATGATGATAGGATTGGGGATATATGGTCAAACTTTTTGGTCTTTGTAAGGACTCTAGCAGCTGCATTCTGGAGCATCCAGCTAAACTGGTGTTTCCGTCTTTCAGGCTGGAGGTTATTTCACATCTTTTACAGATAGAATATTTCATTATTTAGTGATGTTACACAAGTGAAAGAAGGCAGTTCTACCAATGTTGCAAATGTGTATCAAAAAACAGACTGGAATCAAAGATGATACCTACATTTTTTACAATATTGCTTGGAATAATCATGTGGCCATTTAAATTTTGTTCAAATTTGGAGGAAATTGTTGGTCATCCAGCTTTTGATATTTTTAACACAATCTTCAAGTTTATTTAGATTCAGAGCCTCATTTGGTTTATCAGATATGTAGAGTTGCATGTCATTCGCAGAGCAGTGAAAACTAATGCAGAATGTGGCCCGAGCACTGATCTCTGGGTGTTACCACATTTTACTAGCTCACGATCAGAGTGTTTACTGTTAAATTGGTAATGGTCAGTCAGATAAGAACAGAACCAGGGTAAAGCCTGTCCTTAATACCAACCAGAATCTCCAGCCTATCAAGGGGGATCTTGTGGTCAGTATAATTAAAAGCTGTGCTGAGATCTCGAACAACTACTATGGAAATAAGGCCGCTACTACTCTAGTTAATGCTGTTTCAGTCCTGGGAAAAGGTCTAAAGCCGGGCTGAAACATCTCATGGATATAAATTTCTTGTAGGTAGGAGCACAGTTGATGTGAGTCCACTTTTTCTAAGATGTACACAATAAAGAGGAGAATGGAAAAAGTTCTATAGTTGGTGAGTTCATTGGGATCTATCATCTTGCTTTTTGATTGTAATTTAAAAACAAGTGCTATTTTTGTGAAATGGAATCACCTAAGAGCTACAACAGCTCAGCCATGAAGACTCAGACTGCACAAACACTCAGAGTGGGGCTGCCAACATATTCTGTGGAGTGACCAATCACATTTCTCTAACTGACCTGGGTCTGGGAATGCCAGGAGAACATTACCTGCCTTGTGCCAACTGTAAAGTTTGGAGCAGGGATAATACTATGGGGTTGTTTTTCAGGGGTTGTTCTAGACCCCTTAGTTCTAGTGAATGGAAATCTTAATGCTTCATTGTACCAAGACATTTTGGACAATTGTATGCTTCTGTGTGAACAGTTTGGGGAAGACCCTTTTTTGGTTCCAGCATGACTAACCCCAGGTGCACAAAGCAAAGTCCATAAAGGCATGGCTGGGTGAGTTTGGTGTGGAAGAGCTTAACTGGCCCTCACAGAGCCCTGACCTCAACCCCATCAGCAACACCTTTGGGATGAACTAGAACAGAGATTACGAGCCAGGCCCTCTCTTCCAACATCAGTGACCTTTGGTCACTGTAATGAATAATGAATCATGAATAAGGTAATGAATCATGCTTCTCTATCTGGCAGTCTCATGGATGAGTCTGTGTTTGGTGAATGCCAGGAGAACGTTACCTGCCTGACTGCATTGTACCTTTGGGATGAACTAGAACAGAGATCGCCAGCCAGGCCCTCTCAACCAATATCAGTGTCTGACCTCACAAATGCTCTTTTGGATGAATGGGCAAAATTCCTACAGACACACTCCAACATCATGTAGAAAGCTTCTCAGAAGAGTGGAAGCTGTTCTAGCTGCAAAGGGGGACCAACTCCATATTAATGCCTATGGATTTAGAATGGAATATCATAAAAGCTCCTGTCGGTGTCCTAATACTTTATAGTTTATAAAAGGTACTACTTTGAGCACACACCAGTGAGTGTCTCTCACTTCCATGATTGATACTCACACAAACATCCTCACATTACATGAATTGTATATTTTATAGTATGGAAGACGTTCTTCTTCCTCATATTTGTCAAATACATTTTTTCTCAATTTTGCTTGTGCTATGTCCATATGATTACTCTCCAAAGCCACCTGTGAACCTGCACATGTCTTCTGAATTTTATACAGAATGTTGATGAGGGTGAAATAGTGTAAAATTTGAAAATAATAAAATCATGTATCCCTTCATGTATCCCTTCATGTATCCCTCCACCGGTAATGAACACATTTTAAAAAATATGTTTTAGGCCGAAACCCTATCAAAACAGTTTCTCAGACACCAGGCACTGTACTCATAACCATTTCGTTTAATAAGTTTCTGTGCCGGAGCTTTTAGAGGCAGAGGTCTGGTTCCTATCACCACCACTGTGAACAATACTCGACTCGGTAAGTTTCTCTAGAACAGAGCATTTTACACCAATCCACTCTGAACAACTCTGTTTACAAATTAATCAACTAATAAAATGAAAAAAATAAATAAATAAAATCAATGGAATTCCCCTTTAAGAGTATTAAAGAATATCCTCGTTATGCAATTTACTTTTTTAAACAGTTTTACACTCCTCTGTTCGGTTAACATCATATTCGATGTTCAACTTTAAATTTCAAGTCTTTATTTTTAAGAACTTAACATATTAAACCATATTTTTCCCCTTTTAAGTACCATAAAGGCAGTTTTACTGTTTACATGTATATTTAAGTAATTACAGGAAACACTGAGAAGCATAACATCCAGAACACCACCACAGTCTCCATCAAAGAGCAGTTTAAAATGACCTCAAGTGGACAAAACTACAAAAAGCTGTGAAGTAAATTTCTTAATCTGTGATCTGAAGTAAACCTGAATTTCACATTTCTGCAGTGCAGAGTTGGTTGTTTTCTTCTGTTATTATGAGTAAAACATATGGACACTGATGGCTCCAAACAAGGTTCTCATATAGTTCCTTCATCACTCACATGCTGCCTTAGTGCCAATCCATGTGTATGTAGTGCTGTGAAAAGATATTTGGGTTCTTTTGTGATCTCCTGGATGTGTTGCCCATGCCTGCTTGGTGAAATTTTGGTAGACCCCTGAAGGTTCACTGCTTTTTTAAAAAATGTCTGTATTTGTGGATAAATGTGGTTCTCCAGAGTCCCAGAGCCTTAGCAAAGGCTTTCTAACCTGGTTCACATTGCCAGACAGGTTCCATTCAAGTGATGTTTAGATTTAACATGTCTGACAGTAATCATGCCTGTGAGAGGATGGTGAAAGTGAACATACACTATATTCCCCAAAGTGTTCACTCAGCCATCCAAATCACTGAATTCAGGTGTTCCAATCACTTCCATGGTGACAGGTGTATAAAACCAAGCACCTAGGCCTGCAGACTGCTTCTACAAACATTAGTGAAAGAATGGGTCGCTCTCAGGAGCTCAGTGAATTCCAGTATAGTACCATGACAGGATGCCAACTGTGCAAGTCCAGACATGAAATTTCCTTGCTACTAAATATTTCACAGTCAACTGTCAGTGGTATTATAACAAAGTGGAAGTGATTGGGAACGACAGCAACTCAGCCACAAAGTGGTAGGCCACGTAAAATGACAGAGCAAGGTCAGCAGATGCTGAGGCGCATAGCATGCAGAGGATGCCAACTTTCTGCAGAGTCACTACAGACCTCCAAACTTCATGTGGCCTTCAGATTAGCTCAAGAATAGTGCAGAGAGCTTCATGGAATGGATTTCCATCGCCAAGCAGCTGCATCCAAGCCTTATATCACAAGTGCAATGCAAATGGTCAAATGCAGGTGGTTTTTCAGGAGTTGGGCTTATCCCCTTAGTTCCAGTGAAAGGAACTCTTAATGCTTCAGCAGACCAAAAGGTTTTGGACAGTTTCATGCTCCCAACTTTGTGGAAACAGTTTGGGGATGGCCCCTTCCTTTTCCAGCATCACTGCGCACCAGTGCACAAAGCAAGGTCCATAAAGACATTGGTGAGCTAGTTTGACTTAATTGGCTTGCATAGAGTCCTGACCTCAACCTGATAAAAAACCTTTGGCATGAATTAGATTGGAGACCTAGGCCTCCAAAGCCAGGCCTTCTCGTCCAACATCAGTGTCTGACCTCACAAATGTGCTTCTGGAAGAATGGTCAAAAATTCCCATTAACACACTCCTAAACCGTGTGGAAAGGTTTTCCAGAAGAGTTGAAGCTGTTATAGCTGCAAAGGGTGGGCTGACTTCATATTAAACCCTATGGATGAAGAATGGGATGTCACTCAAGTTCATATGTGTGTGAAGGCAGACGAGTGAATACTTTTGGAAATACCACGTAGTAGCAAAGGGGGCAGTTACTTGTTCACATAGGGCCAGGTAGGGCTGAACGGCATTTTTCTTTAAAAAAATGAAATCATCAATTATAAATAGCATTTTGTGTTTACTTGGGTTTTCTGTGTCTAATATTAAAAGTAGTTTAATGATCTAAAACATTCAAGTATGACCAATATGCACAAATAGAAGAAACTGGGAAGGGGGCAAATACTTTTTCACAGCACTGTATATAATGCCTATTAGCATATATAGTTTTGTTGTCTAATATTTACTCCTGTGTATTTATTGTATGTTCTCCACTCGTTTCACTCTGTTGTGTCTCTTCACTCTGTGTGGTTCAATATAATGTGCTGCTGTTTGGGGCCTAAAGGACCACATTTTACTCCAATGTATACAAATTATACAGATAAATAACAATAAAGACCACTTGACTGGACACCTGAACTTATTTTCTCTTAGAAAATCAACAGAACATGTCATTTGATCAGGGGTGCCAGAACTTTTTCATACAGCTATATGTATGTATGTACACAGTGAGGGTTCCTCAGTGTTTCTTGTCCATATACTTCAATAGGAGCAACTTAGATTTCCATGACATTCAATATGTGGCAACAGTAACCAACGTCTTTCAAAAAAGCTTGTTTGTGAGAACACTTTAAATGAGTGATGTCACAGACACATTTTAGAACTTTAGCACTGAGAGGAACTCAGACTGTGGTCATTTGGCTGCTGGACATCGACACAAACTGCAGACAAAATGCTGCTCTGCTGCTTTTGGCCGCAAGTGGACGAAGATGAACCAAACGAAGCACGTCAGCTGAGTAAAGCAGGACGTGTTAAGACAGAAAAGAAATGGAGGAGGAAGAAGAAAGAGAGAGGAAGTGAGAAGGAGCAGGTTGGGAAGCTGGTGGAGGTGCAGGTGGAGAGAGGTGTGAAGGAGATACAGATTGTTGTTGAGGAGAAGAAAGAGGTGTTTGAGGAGGAGGAGGTTATAATGGAGGTGAAGGTTTCTGAGGAGGAGGTGAGAGCTGAGGAGAGTGAAAAGGTGAAGAAACTGATGAATGTAGCAGCTGTGGAAGAGGAGGAGGAGATGCAGCTGAACGTTATGGAGACAGAAAGGATGCTGATGGAGGAGGAGGCAGTAACAGAGGTAAGAATAAGGATAATCAGAAAAGTTGATTATGAAGGATTCAGTATCTACTAAAGCAATAAACCAGATAGGCTGTGTGTTACTGTGATTGTATCATTGTATTGAGTTAAATTATCAATAATCATAATTGACATAAACAAGTATCCCACCAATAAATGTAGTTCCTTTAAAGTATGGTATCATTCCCAAGCAACCATGGACCACTGAATAAGGAGAAGAACAATTGGTCACTCATCGCTGTATGTTTTGTACATATTATGTATATAAATAATGAATCATTTAATTTTTTATAGTATAACAGTGAACTTATGATAACACACCACTGTTTAATGCAAAAATATTTGCTTTATAAGCACTTTTTGGTCACCAAATCACTGACACCAATCCAGCGGCGCTCCTCTTCTACATAGTGCCCTACTTAGGAATTTAAATACCAGATTCTGCACCCACACGATTCAAAATACAGCTAGGAAATAGTCATTTGAGACTTAGTCAAATGATGCACTATGCGGCTGTAAAAGCAAGAATATCTGTACTTTTATAACTAGCACACTGTTTAGGGAACATGGAGCTGTTTGGGATTCGGCCTGGGTTTGACGCAACTTCTGACTAAAACGTGCATATTTGAAGCGTTTAATACATTTAAGTGATGTTTGTTAGGCTTTTATACTGCCATTTTACAGTGAATTGTACTGTCAGTAATTAATTAAATAATGTGATACTAATGATAGAGTTTGGGGTGCTGGAGCCTATCCCAGCGGTCACTGGGCAGAAGGCAGGACACACCTTGGACAGGTTGCCAGTCTATCGCAGGGCACAATTAAATACAATTATTCATAATTTTATTCTGTTATTATATTAAAGTTTAAAAACACAAACAGAACAGCTAATAAAGTCCTAAACTAAGTAAAACAGGTTTAAGTCTCTTTCTTGAAGCTGGTCATTGTGGTTGTTCAGTGTTCAGCAGGTGTGGAAATCAGCACTGAACAGTCAGTCATCTTTAAATACAGTAAAATAATCTGAACATCAATTCTAACATAAACAGATGAAGGAAGAGGAGAAGCAGGAAGAGCAGGATTTGGAGGAGGTGAAAATTGAGGGCACTGACAGGATGGATAAAGAAATCCTGCTGGAGGAGCTCCATGTGGAGACGGCTGTGGTGGAGGAGGAGAAGGATGAGAAGAAGAGCAAGAAAAAGATCAGAATGGTTGTGGTCGTGATCATGGAGAAAGAAAAGAAGAAGCAGGTGCTGGATATCAAGGAGGAGGTGAAGGTTGTGGAAACTGTTCAGGGCCCGGAGGAGGAGGTCAGTGTGGAGAGCCCAGCTGTGGTGGAGGAGCAGAAGGCAGAGCTGGAGAACATTAGAAACACAACAGAGGAGGAGATGTTGCTGGAGGAGGAGGAGGATGAGGAGAAGGACTGTGTGGCAGCAGATCTGCTCAGTAAGTTCAGCCAGGAATGCATGATAAAATAAGAGTTCATAATTAATACTTTAAAGCAGATAAACGACCAATTTCACAACTAATTTCATCATTTCAGGTCTTCCAATCTGTGAGGAGTCGAGCGATGCTGTGCCTGCTGAAGCTGAGCTGATTCAGCAGCTGCTTGAAGGTAACCTGTGAGAGAGAATGAAGAGAACTCAGCCACTGTTTAAACATCATAGTAAACTGAGCTTTACTCACTTTTTTAAAATGAAGGTGTTTGAAGTAGTTTACAAACATTGTTAAAGTTTGTTTTAAACTTTAACAAAGTTTGTTAAAGTGTCCTGTTTAGTCTCCGGTCCATACAGACACCTGTTCCACTGATGTTGAGTTCATTGTTTTTGTGACTGCATTTATATACGTCTGCCTTTTTAGCCTACAGCAGTTTAGCTCTGACCACTCAGGATGAGGTTATAAGGAATGTTTCTGTCTAGACTGCTTTTTAAATGAGGCCCTATACAGGCCAGCCAATCAGAAAGAGCTCATTTAAATACATCAGTCTTACAGACACAGTACAAAGTGCCAGTTTTATTCTGAGGGATAAAGAGAAGTTATGAAAAATGGTCATCAGGTGAAAATTTAAAATAATTGAAATAATTAGCATATGGGCCCTTTAATTCACATGCACACTCACACACACTCTTATATCCACCTACCTTGTACCTTCACTCGTTGGCCACTTTGTCAGAAACTCCTGTATAGGTGAACTTTGTAGGTTTACAGTTACAGGTCAGCTGTTAACCCTCTGCTCTATTCATCAATACAAAGGGACCACAATAAGACCACGACTGACCAGATATTGCATGGGTCCTTTTTCAGCATGGCAGTAGTGTGTGTGTCAGGCAAGGTGGTGCTGCTGAAGCTTTTACCCACATCAGAGTCACTGCTGTGCTGAGAATTGACCACCATGGTAATATCTGGTCAGTGGTGGTCCTTTGGTGGTCCCTTTCTAAGGATGGATGGTTCTAAGGAAGGAAGTTGATGAACTTTTCAGCAGATGAGCTACAGGCTGTAATTGTAAACATACAAAGTGTCTTTAATCCACTTTCTTTGCTCACATCAGAGCTGCTGCAGGAAGCAGTTATGAAGTGGACCTTCACTGCTTCTGATGAGAATGTGCAGCAACACCTGCAGGAACCCAACGACTCTCACAGCTCTGCTGGAGCCCAGACTGACCACAGCAGGACCCAGATTAAGACAGAATGGGCGACAAAGCTCAAAGAGGAGCAAGGTAGCAGTTTGTGATGCTTTCCACTCTTGTTATCAGCATTAAGAAGCTCACACACTTGACTTTCATTGTTCCTTTGATCCATAATTCACTTTCTCTGTTCATTAGAAGTGTCTCTCGCCCTCGTCACCACTGACCACTCCACCTGCACAGCTAACAGAGCTGATAAGAGCTCTACTGAGCCTGACTGTGAGGATGATGGATTTAATCTGGATTGTGCTGCAGTGATTGAGAGAAAGTGGCTCAAGCGTTTCAGGGAGAGAGATGACCAGCTGAGGTTGAGTGATGACCTCCATGACGTTCAGAGGCCAGACCACCATGTTGAGGAACAAGGTGAAGCAGAAAGGAGGAGATTACAGTGCTGTGTGTGAAATATCTAATATTTCTCATCATGAGACTGTTGTAGGCTTATTGTAAGATTACTGAACTTATTTTTTAAGCATTTTAACTTTTTCTAAGTGAGTTTAATAAGTATGACAACATGAAAGCAGATAATTTTGCTTGTAAGACATATGAAATCATTTGACTTAAATCTTTTTAAAGAAAAAAGGTTAGTAAGCTTATAATAAGCTTACAAAAAATATTAAAACTGAGAAATATTGACTTGAATATTGTTTTACTTGTCCATGTATTATTCTAAACAGTGTTTACATTTATACTGCAGAAAATATCCTTTAGTCTAGCCAATATATCCAGTATTTCTCATTATGAGACTGTTGGAAGAATATCATAAGACTTTTTAACTTGTTTCATTACATTTTTGTTTGTTTTTAATAATTGTTTGACTGTCCGAAAGTGTCGCATTCCATTGGTAGATCACGGCACTTGTTTAGGACAATATGCAGATGATTTTGTGTAAAATTATTACCATTAAATACTTTCACCGCTCTTAAATGTCAATGTTTTTTCTGGCCCAGTTTGCAGCATCAGTGGAGCAACTACTGACAACAATCGACCAATCACAGTGCAGATTAATGGTAGGGTTGCATGTTCATATTAACAGTGTTTAGTATTACAGTGCTAATACTGATGGTCACCTCCACTGCAGTGAATGAAAATGTGGTTAAACTGGGTTTTACTCCTCCTAGACCTGCTCCTCAACACAACTCCTCACAGCACTCTGACCAGACTCAACAAGAAGGAGACAAACACCATAAAGGTCCCCTTTAATCACAGCGTCAGTGTCCGTCTACAGGACTGTGAAGTCATGATGCTGAAGATGAAGATGATGAGGAAGAGGACGTGGTCAGAGAGACTCACAGAGCTGAACGGTATGTTAGACGTGCTGTATTAAATATGCTGTGGATACATTTGGAGATTTTGTGGCCATAACACACCTGACTAGCGAGTATCTATCAGCACCAGCACCACAAAGACAGACCTGACATCTATTTACTGTTGCGTGCAAAAGTTTGAGTGCCCTGGACAAGTTACATGTTGTTGTGAAAATAAGTGAAAACATCCTCTACAGAGTTCACAGCTCTGCACACTTTAATGCTCTATTTACTGATTATGTATTAAGTTTAACAAACTGAGGGAAAAAAAACAGAACATGTTTTTTGCAATTGTAATTCGCTCTGGATAAGAGCGTCAGCCAAATGCCAATAATAATAATAATAATAATTCAGGAAAATAAACAATAATTGTATATTAAAATGTACAGTGTGCTCTCTGTAGAGGATGTGTTCTCTTATGTTTACCCCGAAGATCAATAACACAACATTTGACTGCTGCTTTGTGTTGTAGAGATTCTTCCTGTTGTCCACCCACTGACCTTACATCTTGACACACTGATGGAGCCTCTCCAGAACTCTATTAGCTCTGCTAATAAGGATCTTATGAAGGGAGATGAAGTTAAACTGAGTGGACTGACCACCACCACGTCTGTCTACATCCCTGAGAAAAGTGGTGAGAAATAATATTTATATACACTATATGTCTAAAACGTTTGCAGACGCCCATCTATTCAAGGAATTCAGCAACGTTAAAGGGGAATTCCACGAAAATGTAAAGATTTCTAAAATATTCAGCCATATGATGTGAAATATTGGTGGAATTCCCCTTTAATGTAAAGCCATTGCTGACACATGTGCTCAGTTGCCTCCACTCAGCTTGTATTATCTTCAATGGACAGGTCTGACCAATACAATGGGACACTCTGGAACAGCCACACATGTCTAAAGTCTCTAGTGCCTAGCCTGGACTAGAGGGGCATAAACTGAATGCAAATGTTGTTGAACTGTGTTATTCTCCTTCTAGATGTGCTTCTGGACTCTGTGAGGACACCGGAGGAGCAGGAGGAGGTGAAAACCATCAGGACCTGTTCTGATAACAACAGCAGAGACCAGCACCAGGAGTATGAGGTGCAGATCTTGACAATGAAGGTTAACTGGGGCAGGAAATCCAGAGAGAAAATGGTATGTCCTGTATGAATTATTAGTATTTATTATGTATAGTGAGTAACATGAGGTCAAGATGATTCTTATTGCACAGTTTTTTAAAACAGATTATTGTAAACAGAAGTGAGATGTAAACATACTGATTCAGAGTGGTTTGGTGTGAAGTGGTTCAGATGTGGTTTGATGTGAAGTGGTTCAGGGTTCTCCATGACTACAGGGATCGACAAATATAGGCATTTTATTTACTACCCATAACCAGTTAACTGTGTACTAACCTAACTGATACATCTGAGTTTCATATAGAATGTTGATGATGATAAAATAGTAAACAAAGAGGTTTTTTTTAGGGAATATTTTGCCTCACTGTTCAAAACCTTTATAAAACAATGTCTCAGACATCAGCCACTGTATTTATAATCACTTCATGTAAGAACTTTCTGTGATGGAGCTTTTGTAGGTGAAGTGATGGTTCCAATCACCACCACTGTGAAATATTCTGACTCTGTAAGTTTCTCTAGAACACAGCATTTCACACCAAACCACTCTGTGTGACTTTGTTTACGTCTTAATAATTTAATTTTGTCGATTTTTTTATTAATAGTGAAATTCCCCTTTAAACTAAGTGATAAGTGCATCTCTTTATCTTCAGTGAATGTACATTGTCTTCTTTGCTGCTTTGACCTGTAGCTCCGCGGCGGCCTCTTCTTTATGCTCCCCAAGCTGGAGGTGCAGTTCATGCAGGACGCACTATTGTCAGATCAGGAGGAAACGGAGTAAGAGACTCAAAGAGATGAAGGAGGCACAAAGATGACGGACAGATGGAGACGTTGCCCTTTACTTATAATTATCAAAAAGAAATGCAAAAACAAAGTAGTCTTTAGAGTTTATTCTTATGTGATAAATATTGTTAGTCATTAGTTAATGTTAAGCTTTGCTTTGTGTTCTATATTTCTATTAATATTTTACAGGTAATAATCCTTTATTCCTTTATATGACAGTGATTCCACTTTTTTAAATGATTTTCTTTTTCTTTTAATGATTTCTGTGAAATAAAAATACTTCTCTTTGTTTGCTTATTTTTATTGTAGTATTTAAACTCTGTAAGTGTATTGTATTAAAGAATGGTTTGGAGACTGTGGCTCTGTCTAAAAGACAGGAGGCTGAGCTGGAGGTGGCGGAGATGAAGATGCTGAGATTTTCTTTGGGATTGACAAGGATGGACAGGATTAGAAATGAGCAGATCAGAGGGACAGTGAAGGTGGAGCAGTTTGGAAATAAAACCAGAGAGGCCAGGTTGAGATGGTTTGGACATGTGATGAGGAGGAATAGTGGATATATTGGGCAAAGAATGTTGGAGATGGAGCTGCCAGGTAGAAGGAGAAGAGGTAGACCTCAGAGAAGGTTTATGGATGTAGTGAAGATGGACATGGAGATGGTTGGTGTGAAAGTAGAGGAGGCAATGGATAGGGCAAGATAGAGGCAGATGATCCGCTGTGGCGACCCCTAAAGGGAGCAGCCGAAAGAAGAAGAAGAAGTGTATTGTATTAAAGCTCTTATTTCAGTGATTTAGTTGGAAAGTCACAATGGAAAATTATCCTGTTAGGATTGTTTCTTCACTTGATGAACCCTAATGCAGAGGTGCATAGCAAAGAATCATCTACTGAAAGATCCTTCAGAGAATCAAAGGTATTTCTTTGATGGCTCTGCTTTATTTTTAGGAGTGTGTTAAACAGTCTGTGGTAAGAAAGTCTGCAAAAAAGCATATTGCAGGCATCACTACAGTTCAGCATGAAAAGTTCTACACTGCATCCCTAAATGGCAAACAGAGAGTCATGTTAGGTTTGATTTGTCTGCTTGTGAATCTGATTCACTTCTTAAACTTCATCTCCAAGAAGAAAACTGATGCACTCTCAATAGATCTGTTGTTCCACAGTTTCTCTTGAGGGTTCCCTCATCTTTAGTCATCATCAGCCGAAGAATTACGTTAGGAGCTTCACAAAAAGGGTTTCCATGGCCGAGCAGCTACACACAAGCTTAAGATCAAAATGCACAATGGCAAAAAGGGGGGTACTGTGATCTAAAGCACGCTGCCACTAGACTCTGGAGCAGTGGAAACTATTCTGTGAGGTCATCATACTTCTCTATCTGGCAGTCTCATGGATGAGTCTGTGTTTGGTGAATGCCAGGAGAACGTTACCTGCCTGACTGCATTGTACCTTTGGGATGAACTAGAACAGAGATTGCCAGCCAGGCCCTCTCGACCAATATCAGTGTCTGACCTCACAAATGCTCTTCTGGATGAATGAGCAGAAATTCCCATAGACACACCAATATTTTCTAGAAAGCTTCCCAGAAGAGTGGAAGCTGTTTTAGCAGCAAAAGGGGACCAACTTCATATTATTGCCTATGGATTTAGAATGGAATATCATAAAAACTCCTGTAGGTGTAGCAATACTTTATGGTTCATGCTCTTCTCAATGTATGGGCAAAAATTCCTGCAGACACACTCCTCAAATTTGCAGAAACCGTCCTAGTAAAGTGGAAGCAGTTAGAGCTGCTATGAGTGGACCAAGAGTGGGAACGGGATGTCATAAAAGTTGTTGTAGGTGTAGTGTGTGGGTGTCCCAATACTTTTGTCCATACAGTGTGCAAATATCCATACATATATAAATACAGATATACACACACATATATATACATGTATTTATATATACTTTATTTCAGGCAGGTTACTGGAGATAATTCACACTTCGATGCTGCTTCTGGATCAGGGAATTTAATTTTGTGCAGAGTCATAAAATCTAGCGTTTTGGCCATAAAACATGCAATGCCACTTCATGCCTTTTTGTCCAGCCTCATTTCATTTTCTATTCCAGAGCCATGCTGGAGGAATACATGTATCCTCAGGCAAAGCAGAACAGCCAGAAATGCATGAACACTTTTATCACTACTTTAAATCAGTATATGGGACAAGTGTATTGGATTATCTTATGTGGAACCAGAATGATTCCGCATAGTTTACTGAATATTTTCTTTTATGTGTGATTTACACATTTACACCATTTATTTTAGTTCCTTGTAATTAGGCTTTATGTCTGTGAGAGACATGTTTTGTTTTTCCTCGTGTAAAGCATTTCTTCATACTGCAATATTGGTAATCAGTAAAATGTACTATTTTGAATTTGTGCAATTTATTAATAATGTGAGCGTTTTACACCATATCTTCAAATAAAGAAGCTTGGAAATGAATACAGGGAGTGTTGTCTACAGCATCTGCTCTTGCTTTGGTGTTTCCTAGATGATGGAGGATTTATCTTTCTTTGTCCAGTTGGGCAGTAATTCTTCCACATTGTTTGCTTTCTGCCACTCGTGGGTTGTGGTAGTGGTGGGACTTGTGTCATACTGGAGACATTCACAATAAAAGTGGAAGAGTTACAGCATATTCTGTATAGCTGAAACCTTCGGCCTGTGGGCTGTAGAAACAGTGGACGCTCATTACTGACAAGTCCAGTGGGTTACTGTTTAGCTATTAGACTATTTATAGTTATCAATATGTCCAATCTATTTCAGCATTTCTGCTAAAAGAAGATTTTTTTTTGCTGCAGTAACAGCCTCTACTCTTCTGGAAAGGCTTTACACTAGATGGTAGAACATTGCTGTGAGAATTTGATTTAGCATTAATGAGGTCAGGTACTGATGTTGGACGGTCAGTTCTGGATCACTCCAGATCATCCCAAAAGTATTGGATGGAGCTCCATCACTCCAGAGAAAACAGTTCAACTGCTCCACAGCCCAGTGCTGGGGGGCTTTATACCCCTCTACCCAATGCGTTGCATTCAACATGATGATCTTAGGCTCATGTGGGGATGCTGAAAAAGAAGGTCCAGCTTCTTATTGTTTCTAAAAGTTGAAAGGTCTGATAGTAGCCTGCTATTTCATTTTCATTTGGTACCTTTCTGATGTCTCTCTTTTGTTCATGTAGGCTTTAAAGTGGAACTCCACAGATGTTTCAAGATTAAGCAGTTAAGACGTAAACATAGTCACTCAGAGTGGTCTGGTTCTAGAGAAACTTACTGAGTCAAAATAGTTCACAGTAGTGGTAAATAAACTGCCTGATGTCTGAAAACATTGTATTACAGAGAATATTGACCCTTTTAAAATTCATTCCTGGTGGAGGGGTACACGCAGGGCATTGTGAGGCAAAAGTGGCCCCACGGAAAATGGATTATTTGAGATTTTCTGCTATTTTACCATCATCAACATTCCATATTAAACTTAGAAGACACGTGTAGGTTCACTGGTGGTTTTGGATTGTAAATAAAATGTCTATATTTGTGCTGTAGTCATGGCAACTCCTAGTCTTTTCATACCAAACCACTCTGAATCACTCTATTTACATCTCAAACACTGATATTGTGATGATGTTCACAAAAATGGCTGAATAATAGAAGCACCTGCCCGTTGTCTTCTACTATGCACTCCAGAGGCAACAGCCAGGTTTTAAAACAGCAAAGTATTTTCTCTCTGTAGGCTCTGCTGTAGTCTTTCTCTTTCCATATGCCTTTGCTTGTGACGTGAAAGCACACACATATACCCTCCCTGAGCGCACATACATACCCCAATCCTCCCCTCCCCTCACGGGACACTGGTTTTTATGACTGTAATCTGACACTGCTTCTGCATCCTATCAGCGCCAAGGCCGTAATTCACCTCAAAGAGAGCCAGCGGCAAATCACGGCCCACCAATAAATCCCCCTGTCAGGGTACAGCCAATAGGCTTCCAGCTTTAAATCACAGCCGTCAGCTTGGCGGCCAATGGCGTGGCGATGGCAATAAATCTGTCAGAAGGGGGAGTTTGTTAACGGCTGCTGCATTGCTGCTGGGGAATCTGGGTGGGGAGGTGGGGGAGCAGAAGGAGAGAGGGAGGAAAGGCAAAGCAGAAGAAGATGTTGGTTTGTGTGCATCTTATATCTTTATATCAGGTATACAGGATAAACCAAATCACTGAACTAAGAGAATTAACAGATATATATATATATATATATATATATATATATATATATATGTGTGTGTGTGTGTGTGTGTGTGTGTGTGTGTGTGTGTGTGTGTGTGTGTGTGTGTGGATTCACCCAATAGAGCAAACAAGACAATACATAGAAGTAGTGCTATATAGAACCACATACAACACACTCTCCATCAATCTGAAGAGCCATTTCACCATGCAAGGCACCTTTTAAGGATGCAAATGGCTCTTTTATAAGGAGCCATTTCTTTACTGAAGAACGCTTGAAGAAACATTTTTTTGTGTCTGCAATGCTTTACCACAACATTCCATAACTAACTGCATCTCAGTTGATATCTAATCGCTTTGCTAAAGATTGTTAATAATTCCATAACAGCTACATTTGCATTCATCAATGGCATGAGTTCAGTTATCAACCATGTACTACCATTTAGAAACCTCACCAGTTAGACTTATATAATGATTTAGTTACTTGTTTCTTATATTTTTAAATGACAGCATGAAATATTAAGCATTTCCTTAATTCATAATCATTATAAATACTCTGTTATCATCCACATCCTGTTTTAAATGGTCACTATCTTGTTACTCTGTGATGCATAACATTTTCCTTTATGCTTAGTTATTGGTTATTGTTATGAAGTGCTTAATATATACTTTATATATCATTAGACATACAGTCATATGCAAAGGTTTGAACAGTCAAATTACATGGTAAAATAAGTTAAGCTAAAAATTGCATTTTTATATTGCAAATTTTAGTGCAGAGTTTTTATACACTTTCAACATAAAACATACAATATAATGTGCCATAACTTTTGAACAGGCAGCATTTTCTGAACAAATGAACAGTAATTGTGCAATAATGGTGCAGAAATGAGGATGTGCTGACTTATGTTTACTTCATCAAAGCATGTCATTTGATCAAACTTTTGCATGTGGTTAATTAGACCCCTATAAACTAATGACTTCATAATGGATTTTATAAATGTGTCATAGTAGCAGTTATACTTAAATGTAATACATTCATGAAGAGCATTTACAAGTTTTTATTTGCTTGTGTCTCACAAAATAAAGGCTTAATCATTCAAACGGTAGCACTTATTAATCCACTACTATTAACTAGCATCAACAAATGATTAGATAATGATTATGCTGTTCTTTATAAGAGCCTGCTATTATAGCGTGCCACTATATTACAGTGCAGTCTGTGCTTTTGGACACAGCTCTGAAGGAAAGAACTGTCATTCAGTAATTGCGTCTAACACTAGAGGGCGCTCATGAGAAAGTCTGAAATGTATGTGGCTGAATGGAGCTTTGGTGCAAAATGTTAATCTTCTTTTTCTTACTGACAAAAGCACCCTTCAACAAATTATTTCAACACTGTATTCACAGGGGAATCCCACCATTTTTCCAAATTTCCATATATGTCAGTGTTTGAGATGTACACAGTGTCATTCAGAGCGGTTTGTGTGAAATGGTTGAGACTTCTTTACAGTGGTGGTGATGGGAATCAGGGGTCGCCATGACTACAACACCGATATAAACATTTTATTTAGTATGCAAAATCACCAGTGAGTCTATACATGTCTTATGAATTTAATATGGAATACTGACTGTGGGCCCTGCGATGGACTGGCGACCTGTCCAGGGTGTATCCTGCCTTCCGCCCGAAAAATGCTGGGATAGGCTCCAGCACCCCCCCGCGACCCTGACGGAGAAGCGGCTTAGAAAATGGATGGATGGATGAATGGATATTGACTGTGGTAAAATAGTAGAAAATTTGAAACAAGGCATGTTTTATGTCAAAACTTTATATCAGAACTATCTCATCAGGCAGTGTATTCATAACCATTGTATGAAATAACTTTATATAGGGAGCATTTAAGAGGTGGGATAAAACAGAGGCAAATGCAAATGCAGTTATATGTTAATGTGATGCTTTGTGTGACCTCACATAAACAAAATAAATAAACAAATAAATAGTTTCCATGTACGGACTGTATGCACTGTAGAGTGAAGGGTTAAGGACTGTGGAGTGAAGGGTAAATTTTAAAACTTTGACGTTTTGAGCGTCCTCCGGTGTAAAGCAGTCATGTTTTTGATATAGTGGGTATAACAGGAAGAGACTAGACTCCCCTTGATCTGGCTCTAGTACAGACATCCTGGCCAAGTAAAAAAATATGCACTCCTAAAGATGGTTTGTCAAGGGTTTCTTAGTAAAGACAATGTTTCTGTATAGAACCGTGAACACTCAAAGGACCATTGTATGCTTAAGTGCTTCTTTGCATAATGAAATGGTTCTTCAGATTGGTGGAAAATGGGCAATAGCAGAGTACTATACATGTTCTGTATAGAATCATTTACAGCACATTCTGCAGAACGTTTTCACGATGCCAATAACATTTTATTCATGCAAAGGGTTATTTGAGTGTTCACGGTTCCATATAACACTACTTATTTTACGAAAGAACCCCTGAAAAAACAGCTTTTTAAAGTGTGTGTATGTTTCTATGTAGCACCAAAAAGGGTTCTTCTACTGTTAAAAATAGCTTTAAGCTTGTAACAGTAGCAGAACCTTTTTTGGTGCTAAATAGAACCATTTACAAAAAGATACTATGTTGAACCATATACAACACATTAATCTCCATTAATCTGAAGAACAATGTCAAAACTTATTTAAGGTTCACAATTAGACCTTAAAACTGCTGTTGAAGCTTTGAGGGATAATTACATTATTGGCATTAACAGTGTACTCAGAACACACTTCTGCCCTTTTTAATGCAGTGAGTGATTATTTGGTAAATTTAATATACTGGGAAAAATAAAATGTTGCTTGAGGAAAAGTGATGGCACAGTTCATATTTTATGTTTTATCTTTCTCCAATGTGTTACACAGAGGATAAAGGGCTTAGATGATGATGATGATGATCTGAATTTCTCTCACTTATTATGATAAGAAATTTTTAAATGTACCGTTCACTCTCCAGTCCATACAGCCCATATACAGGTACACTTGAAAATGCATCTTGTTAACCTTGTCTTTACGTAAAATACTATTGTTATTTATATATTTATATATATATTTATTTGCATTTCCATTTATTTTATTTTTTGATCATTTGATTTTATCTTTATTTTGTTTTTTCTGCTTTTGTGGTGTTTTGCTTTTATTACTTAACTTTACTCTTCAAAGCACTTTGAGGCATTTTGTTTGAAAAATGCTCTATGAATACAATCAAATGTATTATTATTATTATTATTATTATTATTACTAACAAACTATTCAGTCTACAGCTCCACCCACTGTCACTGAAATTTTGAAACATAAACCCACACAATGTCATTAATACACAACAAGGGAAACAATATACATGAAATACATCAACTTATTTATACCAAGAAAATCAATAAAACATGTCATTTGACCAGGTGTTATAATCGTATAACATGTGGCATGCGCTTGCCCCCTGGGCCCCAACGATGACAGCTGCAAGAGCCCGGAAGGAAGGCGGGGCCTGAACACCCAGCAACGACGAACCTCAGCGAGTGTGGAGGGGGTGGAGCGCAAAGCCCGAGCTCCGGGACGCGAGTCAAGCTAGTGACGGCGGCAGGAGGAGGATGAGGAAGATGGTACCAGCCACAAGAGACACCAGGGCACGGAGCGTGTCCCGAGCCCCCTGTTCCTCAGCGAGGCCGCTTAACTACACCTCACTTTCGACCTGGGCGGCCGAGCTGCAAGCTGGGGGTGGTGACGAGGAGGCGGAGCAGCGAGGTCTCGCTCCCTCTGGGCTTGGGTGCTCAGCTGATGTTGATCTGGCTGGCAGTGTGAGCGCCTTTTTAAAGAGCTGAGAGGGAACAGAGAGAGAGAGAGAGAGAGAGAGAGAGAGAGAGAGAGAGAGAGAGAGAGAGAGAGAGAGATGGATGGACGGACGGACGAGTAGCAGCAACAAAAGACGTTTCTTCTGAAAGTAATAGGTTTGTGCTGCAGTAACAGCCTTTACTCTTCTGGGAAGGCTCAGATGTTGGAACATTGCTGTGAGGATTTGATTGCACATTAATGAGGTCAGGTACTGATGTTGGACGGTCAGTTCCGGATCACTCCAGCTCATTTATTCTCCTCTAGCCCATGCTTGGCAGTGAGCATGGTGATCTTAGGCCCATATGCAGCTGCTCCAGAGCTCCCTTTTATTGGTCCATGCTTTTCTATGGACAAGCTGTGTCTGTATGCATGGAATGGGGCCATTTTGAAACTTTAAGAGCGTTTACATGCTTTATAAAATATCTTTCATTTTAAAAAGTGAGATAAAATTAGTTTTCCATGATCCGTTTCCATTGTTTTTATGATTTCATGAAAACCAACACAATTACATATATCTGCTGTTTTAACCTACATCGGTTTAGCTTCGCCCGTTCATGTTGAATTTACAAGAAGTGACTTCTGTCTGAATGAGGCTCAGCCAATCAGAACAGAGCTCATTTAAATATATTGGGCACAATAAAGGCACAGTAACAGTAAACTTGATTGCATCCATAAATATTGCCTATTGCACTGCCACTTATTTATACATGCATTCATATCACACAAATATTAACATATGTTATCGCTTATAGTCTAAGTCTATCTATCTATCTATCTATCTATCTATCTATCTATCTATCTGAAAGTAACCTATTTAATTCTTGGGATATAACAAAGAGAGGCTGGAAAATGATCAAGTAAATATAAAATGTGATGTGTTTGGTATATAAAACAACACAAATGTTAGAAGTTAACCTCAGAAGCAAAGATAAAATACAAAAAAGTAGATACTGGCCCTTTGAAGCAGATAACTGTGCTCAGACCTGTCTGTAAACTTTTGGACACATACCGCATCAGCCAAGTTAACTCAACAAAAATTGCACAATTTAACACATAACATACTCCAATCTGGTCATGAAGGAATGAGGACAGTAATATACATGTGCTGCTGAAGTCTGTATGGCAGTGCCACGTCGTTTCACTGCAGAAAAGGGGCCACTAGAAAGAAGAGTTATGGCTCCGGAGTGGAGGAGGGGGAAAAAACTGGTGTTGTTCTTGGCCTGCTCTTTGCAGGAGAAAAGATGGCGCTGCCTTCATTACGAATGCATGAACGGCACTCGTGAGGACCACACTGTCATAAAGTATCACAGAAAAAAAAGAAGTGAGGATACATGGCACATATCCAAGCTGACTGGCATGGACTGGAGATCGTTAAAAGAGAAGCTACAACCCCCATGACAACCGTTTATCCTCACACACACACACGCCTCTGAGCTGCTTCTGCCTTTCCAAACCAATCTGCAATCACCAAACATCACCTTTCCAGACAGAAAGGCTGCCATTGCTTATCGCACTAAGTGTTTGCACAGCGTGTTTGCATGTTTTCACTGGCTTTTAAGCAGCCTTATATGCTGGAAGACATGTTAGAATATATTGCAATATGTTAACTATTCATTTGCATATATTTCATTTTTTATGGTCTGACTTCCAAGTGAAAAGTTCAAGCCTGGTTTTGTATTAAGTTACACCGTCAGTGGTGATTCTTCATTGCGATTCCTGTCTAAATCTTAGGACTATGCAAGGAACCTGACAGGCAAATGAAGACTTAATGAATAATGTGACACAGAAAGCATTTCAAGAAGAGTTTTAAAGGGCCCATATAACGAAAAACTGAATTTTATAGCTTTTTTATGGAAGAAAAGTTTGCTGTTGTATGTAAAAGCTGTTAATGTTTCCTTCTCCAGTCCACAAAGTCCAAGAAAACTAAGGACTCATTTCATAAGAATCTCATTTCTTATTTTTATGCCTACCCCTTTTTTTGAGTTACAAAGGTTAGTGGTTGAAATGAAATGGGACCCTCAAATAAAAAATAATTACTTCATTAACAGGCTACTAGCAGTGCTCTGCAGGCGACCCTGCCAGTCTGCAGTGATAGCAAAGGAGGGTAAAGTTCAGTAACCTCGCTGCTGTTCTTTAGTTACATTTAGGGAATCATAGGCCTTCAAAGAGGGATGATTATTTATTTTTGCACACCCCAATTCTTCGGTTATGAATATGAAGCTGAAGTCAGCTATTCGCCAGCTTCTTGTCTGAAGTTGTTGAGTTTTTTCCTCATAACATTCTGTTTGGAGTGAGCCTCTGTTTGGAGGGTCATGTAGCTCTAACACTTCACCCGACCCCTCTATCTCAACAACTATCAAGACACCCTACCCCCAGATGTGCACGCACAAAATGCAGGGCTAAGGGCTAAGGGTTGGGGCGAGGGGTGAAATGGGATTGGGCCTAGGTAACAAGCTTAGTATTGTGACAATAGCAGAACCTTTTTAGAGCTGCATAGAACCCTCTCCAAAAGGTTTTATATAGAACCATATGCAATAAATTCTCAATCAATCTGAAGAAAGGTTTCATAATGCAAAGAACCCTTTAATCATGGAAAGGGTTCTTTGAGTATTCATGGTTCTATGTAGAGCTTTTTTTCCTAAAGAACACTTGAAGATATATAAATATAAATTATGTAAATTCAAATACAGATTCAAAATATTGAAACTTAAATTCTGATTTTTGCATTCAAATTTCTAATTGCATGAACCTGTTTTGAATTCACTGTTTCTGTGATATCACAAATTCCCCTTTGCGAAGTTCTCAGATCTGATTATGTGACAATGTCATCTATGAACAAAGTATAAAAAAGGCCTCAGATGGCTTCTCTCTTAAAATGAACCTAAAATCCCATTAACACTTGTTTTTAAAGAATGAATTTGATTGTGCTCTCTGTTTCAGCTCCTCTCTTCTCTGTGAGATGACTAAATGTATTAATGAATTGAGGTGCTATAAGTGTTTCTGTGAGGGCTGTATTAAAGTCTCCACTTCAGTATATTATCTAGTATCAGTGCAGTAGAATAATGTGACTGTTGATCATCAGCTTATCTTTACTTCTTTTTCACCTCCAGTGAGTGAATTATCCGGTTTATTTGGTCATGAAAGGGGGGGACAGTGATTACAGCTGGTTTCCTCTAGTCTGTATAGTTTCACATGAAGCTGGTGATACATTGTTTAAAAATGGTTCTTCAAGGGTCCTTTAGCAAGGGGAATGGTTCTATTTACAACCACCAGTTCTATATAGAACCATTTCATGCTTAAAGTATGAATACTTTTACTAGAATATTGATTTAGGCTACTTTACCCACCTCTGTAGATTTTATAGCTGTTACAGAAGTGTGCAAAGGTTTGGCCAAATTTTTGCAGGTTTTCTTAAAATAAATTCGTAAATAAGTGAACACATCCTCTTCAAACAACACACTTCTGCACATTTTAATACACAATTACTGTTTCTTCTATATTGAATATACTGAGGAAACAATGAAATATAAAATTTGGCCTGTGAAAAAGTTATAGATATATTTTATATTTTGTGTTTATTTTTTTTTTACTTGCAAACTCATCAAAGAAGTAGAAATTCTGCACTAAAAAGTGCAGAAAATGTTATATTCAAGTGTGTTCTCTGTGTTAAATTATGCCCATCTGTTTATACACAACATGTATAATATTGTTTGTGCACAAACAATAATAATAAACTTACATATTTTGGAGAACTCCTGCAGTAATTTCTATAATATTCTACATACAAATGACAAAGTTCTGTGACAGTAATAACAGAAAATAACGTTGAGTAAATGAAAGCTGAGTCCTGATTTTAACAACCTGAGACAACAACATGGAAGAAGTTAGAAAGATAAAAAAGAGACGCAGGACTGTGATTAAAGGCTGAAGCACAGAGCAGCATTTTCAGAAGTTTGCTCAAAGTGTGAACTGAGCTTGATTGAATTGAGGAGCACCATAAGTCTCTTGGCATTTACAGACAGTATTTGCAGAAGGTCAGTGAGATCCCATGTTGGAACATAAACAAAGAACCAGAGGACATTTTGAACTTTAAAACCAGTAACAGAACTTTATCCTGAAAGAGGTCTGTGCCGAACAATACCAGAAGCCAGTTCATTTAAAGCATTTTATTATGTTTTAAATTGGATGAAAAGCCGAATTTGTCACATGGACAGTTTTGTTTAGCTTTTTTTAATCAGCATTTTACATTAAAACAAATGGAAAAAAAGTCAGACGTGAAGACTTAACCTCTTAAAATCTCAGGCCTATTACAACTACAGGGACTTCAATGCAATATGGTTGAACTGTTCTTAGATCTATAGAAGTGTGCAATAAGACTTTGAACCTACTGGTGGGCTCTGGCCTTTTAAAGGGATAAACCTGACTACATATGATATTAATCAAATTGAAATGTGTACCATGTAACAGTGATATGAATAATTTCCACTGCAGTTTGGGGAAGAGAGGTTTACATATAATATATATCTATCAGTTGGCCATATAACAGTCCCCTCATGATTAATTAGCAAGGGAATATTACTAATATGATAAATGCTTTCATTTCCAGTATTTCCAGTATGCCACTATAACTAAAACTGATGTAATAAATATTGACTGAAATGTTTCTTACCCTCAAAAAATAAAGCAATTGTGTGGTAATTATCATAATATAACATTACTACTTCCTATATGTGTATCATTCACTCCCAACAAGAAATACCATAAAAAAGGAATGTGGTCTGTAATGTGTTGCATTATGTAAACAGTGGAGCACAACAGCTCTTGACTTTCAGTAACAGGATGCAGATCATGGTTCATGATTTCAGATCTTCTCCAGAAGCCTCCTACATAGTGCACATGTAGAGTGAGGTAAGTAGAGGGAGACTGCACTGTATATGTATTATATTAATGTTTGCATGCACTGCTGTGCTGTGTTTACATACCAGTTATCTCTTACATCATTATACTTACAGCACAAGGTCTCTACCTTTTGGTCTCACCTTGCACTTAACTGTTTACTTTCAGGGCTGTTTCTTACTGTGGCAGTGACAACATTACATTGTGAATATACAGAGTACGAACTTGTAGTATTATGTGCTGTTTTGTATATCCACAGTGGAATCTTATTGCTGCATCTACCTCATTCCTTCCTGCCAGTCACCTGCACTGTGGGCACCACGTCTTCATTTATTGTTCTCTATTGTATTTTCCTTGTGCAACAATTCCTTTTCCTACTACCAGCACTATTCTTCTATTAATATTTTATGTATTTTTTTAATATTTTATTTATTATATTTTAAATCTCTGCTCTATGATGTGTGAGACGGGTGCTCTTTGGGAAAAAATTCCGTGAGGAGAAAGAGAGAAAAAAGAGAGATAAAACTCTTCAAACCAAGGTGCTATTTCAATTTAAATGTCTTTACTGTATTGATGTCCTTGCTGGACTATTCATAAGTGAGCATGCTTAGTGAAGAAGGCATGACCAGCTACGCGTGGGCATTTTTAAGAGTCCAGCAAAGACATTGATACAATAAAGACACTATAATTAAAGGGATGCTTTGGATTAGAGATTTTCCCTCTTTCCCTCTTTTTCCTCCTCGATTTCGCTGTGTCTTTGATTGTCCTGTATTCCAAGTACACATGACAATGAACAAATCTTGAATCCTTTGACTCAAGTTACTTAAGGCTCCCAAGCCACCAGGGGGCTCTGGTAAGCAAGATTTATTCCAGTCAAAAAGGGGCATTTTTTTCTTGACTTAAGCATTTTTCGTCTTTTCATTCTTGCATACAAAATTACATGGTTAGGGTTGGGGGATCTCTGAAATGGCTCCTACATGTTCAGAAACAGCCCTGTTTACCTTGTTTCTTGTCTATTGTGGATGCTACTAATGCTGTTAGGAATGCACAGAATCATATCATTTCAGTATCAGCAGATAATGGGGAAAAAATGAATGGCATTGGACAGATGACCAGATATGGCTAATCTCTGGTGACTAAAAACTCTGGAAGACCTGTGCTGCTGTAATAAAATATATGCATTTATTGAATTTACTGCATTTGTAACTTTGTACTGCATAACCTGTAAATGTATTGCTAATCCAGATATACTTAGTCCCAGCTTCTACATTGTATGTATTCAGTATCAACAGATGTGGAAAAATATCAGATACCAGCACTGGCCCACATCGATGCATCCTTAGTTATTGTTTGGCAATTAAAGAATCTAGAATCTTAAAAATTGTTGTGTTAAAACTCAGACTGATCCATAGAGAGATCAAAGCGGCCAAAAGGAGCTTCTCAAGTCAGCTTTCAGCCAACGACCCAGAGACTGCAAGGCATTACCAGCTGCAAGAAGCCATCTCACCCACACAATGGACAATCGTCAGCTGGCCGATGAGCTGAATGGACCCACGACTCAGCTGAATCACACGTCACCTTCTTAAATTCACATCCCCCATACAGACAAAGGCACAAAATACAAAAGCACCCCTCCCCCAACTCTGACTGCTACTCACCCAGCAAGCCAGTTTCCAGGGTTTGTACTGACCAATTTGCATTTATAGATTTTTAACAGATTGTCAACAGATGGCCAGGCAGATCATGGCCCTGTGTGCCCTCCGATCTTTATGTGATACATCATACCTTGACAGTGGTGGACAGTAACTAAGTAAATTTAATTTGTTACTGTACATAAGTAGTTTTTTCATGTATCTGTACTTTACTGAAGTATTTCCATTTTGTCATCATCTGTTGTTCCTTTTGGTTTATGTGTGTATAAAACACGTCAAAATGAAAGAAGCGCAAAGCGAGAACATCAATCAGGGCACAGTGCGCACTTTGTTTTAAGCTTGTTTTGACCTGTTGGACATACCGACCTAGTGCAAGCATATCCACGCTATACTTAGGTCACTTTAGCAAATAAAGCAGGACGAGGTTGATGCAAACACTGACTGACAATCACACATCAAAGAATTAGTGAACAGATATAACATTTTGCTCTCAACTTTGCGGGTAAATAGACTACAATATAGAAATATGTACACATATGCAGTTGTGACTGTCTGTCTTTTTTATGAATTTATACGAACACTATTTCATTTTATAGTAAATTTGTTTTGGCTGGTTTATGTTTATGAACCGAGACCTACGAAGCAAGAGTCTTGTTACAAAAAATAATAATAGGACATTTAGAGTCATAATTACTCTTTTAGTACTTTTACTTTCAATACTTAAGTACATTTGAAGGCAAATACTTTTGTACTTTTACTGAAGTGGAGGTCTAAAGGGAGGAGCTTCTACTTTTACTGGAGTGATATTTTACCTTGGGTATGGTTTGTGTACTTCGTCCGCCTCTGTGCCTTGACACGAGACATTAAAGGAGAATCCTCTTGATTTTTCAAAAATCTTGCATTATTAAATGTTTAAGATATAAACAGAGTCATTAAGAGTGGTTTGGTGTGAAATTCTCTGTTCTAGAGCAACTTATAGAGTCAGAACTGTTCACAGTGGTGGTGATAGGAACCAGACGTCCACCTCTAAAAGCTCCCTCACAGAAAGTTATTACATGAAATGGTTATTAATCTGTTGTCTGGTATCTGAGACATTGTTTTATGAAAGTTTTGATAAGGTATGGCCTAAAACGTTTTTTTATACCATCAACAGTATTACATATCATAAGAACTCAGAAGACTCGGTGGTTTTTGATAGTGAATAAAAAGTCTATATTTGTGTTGTAGACAGGCGACACCTGGTTCCTATCACCACCACTGTAAAGTATTCTGAGTTTGTAAGTTTCACATCAAACCACTTTGAATGACTCTGTTTACATCCCAATAACTGAATTATAACAAACATTTGGAAATCTAGTTGTAGTTGGCTGTAAACTGAAAAAATATATCTAAGCAAGTGAAAACATCTTAAATCTAGCCCATTTATCCAAAATGTCATGTTATGAGATTGTTGTGAGAATATTATATGATTTTTAAACCTATTTCTATACACTTTTATTGGTTTTGGGTAATTTTATAAAGTGAAAGTGTCTTATTCTAATTGGCAGATGTTTGTTTTGAGAAATAATGTTGCTCATTTCAAGGATTAATATTTGCAAAAAGTAAAATGATGCCCATGGAATAAGACACTTTTCTAAGTATACAAGTGTATAAAACTTTATAATAGTCTCACTTCAATCTCATATTGTAAAATATTAAAAGTATTGATAAGATTAAAATGTTTTCACTTAAACATCAGTTTTTACAGAGTAAGGTTGTGGTTCTGGTCTTTAGGTGACCTAAGGTGCTACAGAGAACAATAAGAAGCTGATTTAGGTTACAGGGTTACAGGTACTGAAGTCGGATGGTCAGTTCTGGATCACTCCAATTCATCCCAAAGGTAATGGATGGAGCTCCATCATTGTATAGTTTCTCTGCTCCACAGCCCAATACTTGGGGGCTTTTTTACCCCTCTAGTGTGACCTTAGGCTCACTTGTGGCTTAATAAGAAGCTGAATTTACTGAATTAAGGCCTGTCTGAGTTTTTGGACACTTATTGTATCATTAACAAAGTTTTCCATGAGATGAATGAGATGACTTGAACTGGGAAGCTCTGTTGTAGAGGTGCTGCTTCCAGAGAACTAGCTTTCTTTCCCATCTAATCCAGCTAATCAGGTTCTTCAGTGACGACTGTTACCCTCTTCCTGGAATTGGTAGAGCTATTAGCATACAGCAAAAGCTGGTTATGCACAGTACAAACCATGTAGGCTCATGTGCGACTGCTTAGGGGTGAAAATATTTCAGTACTATACTTCAGTACTTTTTTTTTGAAGATTTATACTTTAATTGAGTGTTAGGTTAGCCTGCTACTCTTATTGGGGACAGAACAAAGTCATCCCTGTCCTGGGTCCTTCTTTCCTGCCCACAACTGTGCTAGTTTGTCTTTGTGTAAAGAACAGCAGTACATTAGCCACTGCATCACAAACCATTAAAATAATTCAGGTACATTTAACAATAATTAGATTTCCTTGGGAAAGTTTAGATGAGGATCTCTTATGACTTTTTGACAGAGTGGTTTGATGTGAAATAGTTGTGAACTAACTTACTTGATTGCTTTCCAAAGTAACCAGTGTACCTATGCATGTCTTCCTAATTGTAATGTGTAAAAATAGTGAAATAGCAGTAAATCTAAAAGAAAGCTTCTTGCTACAACCATTGTTTGACTGTATTTTGCTACAAGCTACATGTATCTCTCCATCATGAATGGGTTTTACAAATACATTTTAGTTAAAAAGTCTTATCTCAAAACTACAATAAAATAAGGCCACAGCCAGTGTATGTATAACCTTTTCATTTGTAGCCAATTTCATGTAATCATGTTTTATGAAGGAGATTTAAGATGCATTTAAACACTTTGGATATTTGGCTCTTATCACCACGGCACATTTTACATCAAACCACTCTTCGTTCACATCTGTACCTTTTAATCGTGCATTTTTGGAAAATCGGTGGAGTTTTCCTTTAAGCTGTGTGTGTGTGTGTGTGTGTGTGTGTGTGTGTGTGTGTGTGTGTGTGTGTGTGTGTGTGTGTGCGCGCGCGCAATTGCACTTCCTGCTGCTCCCTATATAGTGCGCTGCATAAATCCTGAAACAGTCTCTTTTTACACCCAGTTTATGCATTAGATACGGAGCTTTGGCTGAATATAAACGGCTTCCTATTAAACATATGAATAAGCAGGAGCTATTATTTCATACCGTATAGAAAGCACTACGTAGTGAGTAGGGAGCCATTTGAGATTTAGCCCAAAGGAAGCTGCGAGGCCTGAGGCATCTTTTGTGTACACCTGTATACATTTTTGGACTCTTTATAAGGTTCTGCGTTTGACTTTATCATCTGATTAAGTGTCAATATTCGACTAAATAAAAAACAACAAGTCACATCCAAATGAGAACATATAACTCAAAATAAATGAAGAAAAACACAATAGCACAATCGCCGGTTTCCAGCATCAAACGTAACAAGGCGGTCTTTCAGGGATCACTGTGATTGGATGATTTTTTGAGTGACCGGAGATTGCACCAATCATAGCACACGAGAGCAGCGTCACCGTGACGTGTTTCGTTCACATAACGAGGCGTGGACTGTAGTTTTCACTCAGCGAGGACTGGGGCTTTGCAGCACAGACGCGTCGCCATGTCTAAAGAGGTAAAAAAGCGATACGAATGACAGGGAAAATGCTTATTTAAAATATTTTATTGAATTGTAATCATTTGAGCTGCCTGTTTCTTGTCGGTATATGTGTGACGAGTCGTTTTTCCGCTGCGCGAATCGCCTTTTAATGTGTGTTGTAGCGAGGTCGAGACAAATAGCTAACTGGCTAACGTCAGCTTGCACAGTTTTTGTCTCCTTTCTGGGTGAAAGGTGTATGTCTCACTATTTAGAGTGAAAATATATGCCGTGTGTTTATTGTGCGTTTGCATGTTTAGATCGATCCTCTTGTCGCATGTGGGTGTGATCCGCCAGCTCGTTGTGCAGTTTTTCCGTTCCACCTTAAATGGCTCCGCAGTTCAGTTAGGCGATGGTTCCGACATGTTAAAGCTGCAGCACTTAAGGTGGAACGGACGGACAAGAAGCTGCGGGTGATTTGAGTCGTTTCCGCCATTTTGTATCACGCCACCGAATCCGCGCTTTTGTGAAGCAGGCGGCTGAACACGCTGTTCGCTAACTACCGTTTTTCTTTTCATTCATAACTTTTGTTTCGTTAGTGGATCTTATTTTTTTTCTTATTTTTGGCTAACTTGTTTTCCCTTTTGCCCCATTAGTGTGTTCGTGTTCAAAATGCATTTCCTCTGCCGAAATGAGCGTTGCGTTCGTTTGAATGCAACAGTGGAAAAACGTTATAAGCATTATCGGTTTTATCGATTCGTAACAATTGGGTTACAGCTCTGAATAGCTAAATTAGTTATAGCAAAAACATTAAAACAGCGACGTAAAATACTACGAAACAATGTAGCGTAAACAAGTCAATAAAAAAATCAAAATGTCGCGAGACTCCAAATATTGCCTTTACTTTTTAGTTTAGAAATACATAATCAAATGCTCCATTTAAAACCATCTCGTTTTTTTGAATAGTGTTTTGCGGATAAATAAAATAGCCTTTCCTCTACCCTATTGCTCGAGTAGTTTGGTCACGTGTGCCCACTTTCACTTTTCTTACACTATTTCATTGCTTTATATCAATGGGAACACGTCCTGCGACATATATTCGTTTTCATGCAAAATCTCGTTAAATGGTTTAAGCCAAGAAGCTGTTGATGTCAGCAAGCTGTCATGATCAGCTGAGATGTGTATTACTTGTTTTGAATGAATATAGAATGTAATCTCAAAACTGCCTCTTTGTTGACACCCCCCCCCCCCCCCAGACTCCTCGCGAGCCCGAGCAGCTTCGCAAGCTGTTCATTGGGGGCCTCAGTTTTGAGACCACTGATGAAAGCCTTCGGGCCCATTTTGAACAATGGGGAACCCTCACAGACTGTGTGGTGAGTGTGCAAGTGGTTTTATTAATAATATAATGGACACTTGGCTCTCTGCTGAATATTAGAACTGTCTGACATTTAGTTGTATATCAGCAATGTTAGTGATGTGTTTAGGTTTGGGGTAAAGGTTAGACTTGAGTATTTATTTTTTTTAATGGAATGTGACATTAAGCTTGCAGATCATAAATTGATATTTAGTTATGTATTAGCCCTGTAAGTTTATGTTCAGCACCTTTTTGGCAGTTGCCCAATGTTTGTGGTCATAATACTATATAGGTAGGGTGAGAATTATACAACAGTCTGTACTGGTCTTTAGTCAGTCTACTGCAGCCAGTTGTGTGGGTTTTAAAGTCTTGTTTAATTTGTGAGATCTTGATTCGTAGTCTTGGCCTTGCAGGTAATGAGGGACTCGAACACCAAAAGGTCAAGAGGATTTGGATTTGTTACGTACAGCTCGGTTTCTGAAGTCGATGCAGCTATGAATGCTCGTCCGCACAAAGTGGATGGCAGAGCTGTTGAACCTAAGAGGGCAGTGTCACGAGAGGTATACTGTCATTATAAATGCAAATGACCTTTGTATTTGTTAAAAGTTTCTGTTCATTTGTTTGTTCATTAATTTTTGTTCACCTGCACCCCTGTTGTCAAGAATTTGGGTTAACTACAGTTATTTCCTTTTTTTTTTTTTTTAATATATTTAAAAGGACTCCTCCAGGCCAGGTGCTCACTCAACTGTTAAGAAGATATTCGTGGGTGGAATCAAGGAAGACACTGATGAAGAGCACTTGCGTGACTACTTCAGTCAGTTTGGCAAAATTGAAGAGGTGAACATCATGACGGAGAAGAACAGTGATAAGAGGAGGGGATTTGCCTTCATCACATTTGACGACCACGACGCCGTGGACAGGATAGTTAGTAAGTAACCACGGATGCTGTTTTTTACAAATAAAAGAAATGGGTCAGACGTGTTTCTAAACTCTTGCTTTTGCCCTCCAGTCCAGAAATACCACACAGTGAATGGTCACAACTGTGAAGTCAGGAAAGCACTTTCCAGGGAAGAGATGAACAGGATCTCGATGAACCCAAGAGGCAAGAGTACACTGCTGTAAATGTAAAGGATTTTTGGCTTGTTGTTAAGGAAGGGGAAAAAAATTTGTTCACACCCTGCTGTGTCTTAGGTGGCCGTGGAGGTGGTGGAAACTTTGGTGGCAGAGGTGGAGGATATGGAGGTATGGTTTGTTACTAACTTGTCTGCATTCTGCACTGAGGATTCTTGTTTGCAAACCTTTTCCAATAAACTTGAACCTGTTTTTAATACAGGTGGATACGGTGGAGGCCGTGGAGGATATGGTGGTGGAGACGGATATGGCAATGGCTATGGAGGAAATGGTATGACAAAGTCCAAACTTCTTCCTTTGTAAGACTTACATTTTTCAAGATTTCTGTTTATTAGGTTTTCTGTCTTGAATAATATTTTCTTCCCATTATAGGTGGTTATGGTGGAGGCGGTCCTGGTTATGGTGGTAACCGTGGTTATGGAGGTGGTGGTGGTGGCGGCGGTGGCTATGGCAACCAAGGTGGTGGTGGCTATGGTGGGGGAGGATATGACAACTACAACGGCGGTGGCGGAGGAGGAGGAGGAAACTTCGGTGGAGGTGAGTGAACTATGACTGCTACCAGTTCAGTTATATTATGGTCCACTGTGGATCCCCAGGCTGGTTCTTCTGGGTCTTCCCTCCTACAAGATACACCCCTACAGTGTTGATGCTGTAGTTTTAAGCAACACTTATGAAAGGTACAGTGCAAAGGTGTTTGAATTTAAATCTGTTATCTATTGCAGGCAACTTTGGTGGCGGCGGCGGTGGCGGCGGCGGTGGCAACTATAATGACTTTGGCAACTATAACAACCAGTCGTCCTCCAACTATGGCCCAATGAAAGGAGGCAACTATGGTGGAGGTGGCAGGAGTGGCAGTGGCCCCTATGGTGGTGAGTGGATTTGTCTTTTCCCTCCAAGTTCCACTGTAGTTATTGCGTAGTTATCGACTGCATTGATGTCATTGGTGATTATATTAGGAGAGATGTTATACACATGCCTACGTCTTTTTTTTTTTTTTTTTTTTTTTTTTTCCCTTTCTTACTCATAAATATTTGATGATTAACTATCCTTGTTATACCACATGCATATATTAAGATATTATTGTAATCTTTCTTGTTTACTTTTTTGTGTTTACACTTCAATATGTAGGTATTTGTTAATGCTTTGACAATGTAATTGTCACATCTATGAAGCTAACTTGTTAATTTTGCAGGCGGTTATGGCGGCGGTTCCGGTGGTGGCTATGGTGGTGGTTCTGGTGGGAGGAGGTTCTAGACTTCATGGTAAGCATTGTCCCATGTGGTTGGGTGGGGGTTCTCTTGTTGTCACCAACGATGCCTGGCTCATCCATGCATTAGCCTTAAGTACCTGTCAACGTGTCCGTGTATCCTGTAGAACCATGGTTGCCCATACTTGCTTTTGAGTATTAAGTGGGCTGTAAATGTTGTAATTTGAGTTCTCAGTAAGTATGAGGGGATCCAGCAGCAAACCTTCAACTCTCATCAAGCTAAGACCCAATCTCGCAAGTGGAGAGAAAATTTGAGCCAAGTTTAAAACCCTCTGGCATATGTGAAATCCTCTTCATTCCCTTTTCCCTGCAGTGTCTCATCTTAGCTGACCTGAAGGTTTGCTTCTGTGCTACTGCTTGTCATTCCCCTGCAGTGTAGCTCTTGATAAAGAAAGGAGAAGAAAGGTGCAAAGTGTAACTGAATGTATGTTCCATATTGTCCAACAGGCCACAGTACTTAGGAGAGGAGAGCCAGAGAGAGATGACAGGGAAAGGAGAGAATGAAGGAAGCAGGTTTACACCTAGATCTGCCCAGCCGAGCGGCGTGGCGGCGATATTAACGTCTGCCACGCGAAGAAAACGTGTATAATAGGGGAGGAAAATCATGTGGGGATGTTGGATGGGACTTGTGTGGGTAGGGTGGGGGGCATGTGAGGTCCAATGTTTTGTCAAAAGTACTCTTGTCCTGGAGGACACTTTTTAGTTTGTAGCTTTCCCTTGTGTCTGAAGTGTAAATCATTCCAATGAGGTTTTAGGCAGGGTTTCATTTTTTCCCAGTTTTCTTTTGCAACCGTAGGGTTTTTTTAATGTAAAACTGCCATGAATCAAGATTAAATAAACCGCTCTTCAGTTTTTTATTTAACTGTGTTCCCTAGTGCTTTACTTGGTTTCAGTAGTAAGTCTCAGTACTGGCTGTTCCGCTGAAGATCTGTAGTCTTCTTGCACTTTATCTTGAAGTAGTGTTGGGTGGCTTCTCAGTTTATGGATGCTTTCAGAAGGCTAAACTTTTGGCTTCTGGGCTTCTGAAAAAGATCTTACTGTGCATTTGGATGTAGTGCTAACTTTTAAACATGTTTAAAACATTGTTGGCATAACTTGAGCTGTTTTTAGTTACAGTATGTGGTGCATGTTGCCAGTGCTGAGACTTGTAGCTCATCTCTTGAACGAACACGTTTGCGTTTGGTTCCTCTGAAGACTTAAACATGAGGATTTTAGCTACACGGAATTGCCAACTGGAGGCAAGCTCGCATTCAGACTATCCAATGAGGTACCAGCTGAGATTCTAGCCAACGGAAGGAGCCAGCTTAAAGCCTAGCCACAGAGAAGAGATGGCTGATAAGCTGTCCATCGAAGAGAGGCTAGCCATTGGAAAGAGCCAGCTGAGAGGCTAGCTAATGGGAATCGCCAGCTAAGGGAGAGAAGTAGCAAGATCCTCGCTTGGAGCCAGTGAAGCAGGGGACAGCAGTCTTATTGAGAGAGTACTTGCTCATGTAAGACTAGCAAGAGACAGCTACCAAAGTGAGGTATTTAACATACCAGACTGGTAGGTAAGAGGCAAATGTGAGTTCTTTTCATGTCATTATTTATCAAAATTAGGTAACAGTTTCTCTTTGGCTATTTTCATGGTTGGTCAAATCGTAACTGCTGTTGTCTATTTAAAAATGGCTTATTTAATGGTTAGAGTAGCTGTAATGTGTATGGTGGTGGTGCATGAGACACCTATGACTAAAGACTTTTCCTGTGTCTAGCACTGAGAGTAGAACAATTTTGAATATTTTCTCCTGGTGTGTTTCCTGAATCCTTCTTCCTTGTTCAACAGATAACCAAATGGATGGATTTGAAATTCCTCAGAAGGGTATGAGCAAACCTGAGTGCACAAGGCTGACTATGAGATGGTTAGTGGTCCTTTTATTCCATTTGATCATTTATGTACTGTAAACTCAGTTTCATTAGATGCATTGCTTTTATACATTACTAGGTTAAACAGTCATTATTATTATTATTATTATTATTATTATTATTATTATTATTATTATTATTATTATTATTATTATTATTTTATATATATATATATATATAATAATAATAATAATTATTATTATTATTATTATTATTATTATTATTATTATTATTATTATTATTATTATTATTATTATTATATATATTTTTTTTCCTGTGGTAACAAGCAGTGGTGGACAGTAACTGAGTAAATGTAATTAGTTTCTGTACTTAAGTAGTTTTTTCACGTATCTGTACTTTATTTCCTTTTTGGACGACTACTTTCACTCCACTACATTTCAAAGTCAAATATCTGACTTTTTACTCCTACATTTTGAGAAATCTGTTGTTCCTTTTGGTTTTTGTGTGTATTACAACATCAAAGGTCAAAACAAAAGAAGCACAAAGCGAGAGCACCAATCAGGGCACATCGGTCACTTTGTTCTCAGCTTGTTTTGACTTGTTGGTCATACTGACCCAGTGCAGCACACGGTTCAACATCAGTGCAGCAGTGTAAAAACCTGGGAGCACATGCGTCACCTAAACTATGGAACTAACCTAACTTTGTGTAAATAGACCACAATATAGAAATGTCCACACAGTCGTGACTGGCATGTTTCTTTTTTCTTACAAACAAAATTCATACAAACACTTTCATTTTATAGTAAATTAGTTTAGGTTGGTTTATGAACAGAGGCCTACAGATCAATACAGTAAAACTTCTTTGTGATCCTGAGTTTAAAGACTCTTAAACTGAAACTTTGCTTGTTTGTAAAAGTGATTTCAGAGCCACTCAGTTCTCCCTGATGGAAACTGTTTACCTTCAGTGTTTTGTGTTTATGATCATTTTAATAGACGTCAGCGTCACTAATTAATGACGTTCTATTAAAAGACTGGTTTACCAAAAGAGGCACTGGAGGATTTTCACCTAAAATGAGTTCATGAAGGGAGTCTTGTTATAAAAATGATACCAGGACATCAGTCATAATTAATCTTTTAGTACATTCGATACTTGAGCACATTTGAAGGCAAATACTTTTGTACTTTTACTCAAGTTGAGGTCCAGAGTAAGGACTTCTTGGAGTAAGGACATCTTGGTTCTTTCCTTCCCTGCGCATCTTGTTTTTCTGCTTCAAGACAACTGATTTAATGAGCTCAGAAAAAACTACCTGAGTTGTATTGGGCGTGTTGAGGCAAGAAACAGAATGGGTGGTGTGGGGTGTTTTGTTTGGTGGTGGTGGTGGTGGTGGTGGTGGTGGTGGTGGTTGTCTCTTGAATCCATTTTACTGTTTTAAGCTTCAGTTGCTTCAAATAATTTAAGCAAAAGTGAATTTGAATTTTAATACTTCCAACACTACTTTGCTGTTTCAAATAACTAAATGAAAAACGAGTTGCTTATTACAAAAGTTCTGCTGATGTTTCAAAATATCTGGGTTGATTTTGAATTGGAACTAGGAATCACCATGTCTACAATACAAATGTAGCCATTTTATTTACTATCCAAAATCACCAGTGATCCTACATGTGTATTGAGTTTTGTATGGAATGATGGCAAAATAGCTAAAATACATATTACTAGGGGGCTATATTGCCCTGTATGTGCTGGCTTTAAAGTTTTAGGCTTATTTGACAACTGTTGAACTCATACAAGTGTCTCAGGCATTGCATTCATAACCTTTTCATGTAGTAACGTTCTGTAAGTGAGCTTTTAGAGGTGGCTGCCTGGTTCCTATCACCACTATGTAATTCTGACTCTGTAATCTGAGAGAATTCCCTGTTTAATGATGGCAAATCAGTTTGATAGGTTACAGCATCAGTGCACTTACCTGCTCACGTCATCTACATCATAACGTTGCAAGCCAAAAAATAAAACTGTTGCTTGTTTGGAGTAAAACCCACCCAGTTTTGACTGCATGCCTCTAGAAAGCATTAAAATATGCTGTGCTGGTCTTCTTTGACTTGAGAACCGCTTGGGACCCTGGCTATTCCTTTGTTGGACATATCGTGCAAAAGAGGGCTCTAAATCATCCCTTGTCGGTTCAGTGTGACTCCTCATTTGAGTTGCACTCGCCTGTCCAAAATGGGAGCTATTTCCATTGCTGTTTCTCTCCTTTTCCAGACAGTGTTGTAACTTGGACAGCACAGTTGTTTTTTCTTTGAGACTTGCCCAAACCATGAAGTATTATTCAGGCAGCTTTTGTCTCTGAATTTGCTGGATGGTTTTAAGCTCCTTTTTGTAGTCAGTCCTTTTTGGGGTAGGGTTGTTGGATTGTCAAATTCCATCTCTGACTTTTCTTCTCTCTTTTCAGGCCATTTCAGGACCAAATGTCTGCTGCTGGATGGTGTGGTGTTTTTTTTTTTTAAATGTGATTTTATTTTTTTTAAATGTATTTTTTTAACTAAATATTTTTACAATAAAATTTTAAATAAGCAGAAGTGTCTTTTTTTTATTAAGTATTGCAGTTGTAACAAATGACATCAACACAAGATTTGGTCTCAAATATTCAAAGAATGTGAACAGATCCAAAACACTGGGTTGCTTAATTGCAATAGCTCATGGCCTACAGAATGCAGTGCTGGAGTTCGATAATCCATGAATAGGCTTTGCCCTATATTGCGGTCCCTGTGTGGCCTTGGGTCATTCTGGCGAATGGGTGACCTCCATTTCAAAGTCTGCCAGTCTCTAATGGAATGCAAAGAATGGCTATAAATTTAAGGTGGTCAGGCAGCTGTGGGGGTAGGCCATGAGAAGTCTGGGTTATGAATGTCTCTGGGGGAAATGCAGAATTTATAAATCCTTACTTTTATGATTTGGCATTTACTTGCTGAAATGGTGGTGTTTATTTTTATGTAAATTCTCTTTTCAAAGTTTGATGCTCTTTTGAAGGGAAAAGCTACCATTTTAATGTCAAGCAGTAGGATGTTGGCCCGCATAACCCCTTCCCCTCCCTTATTTTTGTCATCAGAGGGTTGTGAAGACTTATGGACTCCATAAAATGGAAGATAATGCATTGTTAACTCATTCTGTATGCTCAGAGCCGATATCCATTGCTCTAAATCTTGACGGCTGTAATAAACGGAGGATGTTAATGCCTTCAGCTGCATTAGCTTATCTTTCCTTTGAAGAGTGGTGATTCTGTTAGGGAGGCTGGGTCTTGACACGTAGTTGGAGGTTCTATGGCTGATCCAGAATTGATACAAAGTGAATTGCACGGTGGAAATGAGTTTTTAGCATCTTCTGTGGAGTAATTCAGTGCGTTTAGATAAATTATCACTCTATGTAAGCTCTTAAAAGCCTTCTCTGACTTGAGGGATAAGATAAAGGTCTAGTTGCCAGGTACTTTCTGCAGCTAATGTTTCATAATATGACTTAAAAAGAGGATAAAACTCCCTCAATCAACTTTACAGGGCAGGCATGTACATAAGTTAAAGGAGCGCTGGGATGTTTTGGAATTGAAGAGCGGTTTTTGCCCTCTAGATTATGAGTTAATGTTTTTGTAATTAATGGAAAGAAATTGTAAAAGCAAAGCACACTCCGAGAAGGCTGTGATGGTCTAGATACTTTACAGATGTTCTTTGGTCATCTACATAAAACATCTTGGCCTACACTTTTAATTAAAGCAAGCTGCCTAAAAACTGGAGAAGTGGTAAGTTTTAATTGAACATTTCCATTTTAGAGCCTAACTTTTGTACATTTCAAAATTGAAATGTGATTTTAAAATATATATATTTAAATGATTTTACTCACACCTGTTCATTAAAGCAAACAAACCTTATGCACCATAGCCCTAGTCCTATCCCTATTATTAGGTGTTAAAAAGGTCCACAGAAACTACTTAAAGTTATTTGTCAAAGACATGCTCAATTAAAAGTGGAAGTAAGAGGCAAAAATATACCTGCGGTCAGCGTGTCTACAATTAAGTGTACTGGGGTAATTAAAAGCAAACATTTGAACAAACTGATTAAAAGCTTTCTTCATCTAGTGATGTGGTTCCTTGTCATTTCAGCTATATATACAAGTAGACAGTGAAATGAAACAACATTGCTCCAGGAACACAGGTGCAAAACAGTACAATATACACAGAGCGGACAGTACAGTGCAATAAATACAAAGACATTGCAATTAATACAAAATAGGACGCGGAGCTCATGGTACTAAGAATGTCTAGATTGTGCAAAGCAGAATGTAACATACTATAAAATATTAGCAGATAGCCTAGAATATATGAGCATAGCAGTCACTGAGGTAGCAACCAGAACAACGGAATGGAATACAGAGTTTGGCTGATACAGTATTCTAGCAGCTGATACAAAGAAATGCAAGTAGACAGACATGAAGTGAAATAGTTTAGTGTGAAATGCATTAATTATATTTTAACACAGTGTCACAGACAATCTGGAATGTCAAGAAGCGAAGAGTTATATTTTATCATATTGTTATTTATATGTGTGTCTGTGTGGGTGTCTGTCAATTCAATCCGTGTGAGTTCAGGAATCTGGTGGCTTGTGGAAAGAAACTGTTGCACAGTCTGGCTGTGAGGGTCCGAATGCTGCGGTCCCTTCTTACGGATTGCAGAAGAGAGAACAGTTTGTGTGAGGGGTGCCTGGGGCGACTAATGGGTGAGACTGGATCTATTCCCACTTTTTTTTGTTAATTTTACTGTTTTTCCCAGAATTCCACCAACAATGTTTCTGTGAGTTTATGTACCAAAAAAGCCTAATTTATTCAATAACGCAATTTCTCAACCTCCATTTGTTTCTTACAATGAAACAGGCTGTTTTGGTTACTGGGTCTTTAAGACTAATATATGTAAATAACCTCTGTTCTGATTGGCCACTTTTTATTGTGTGTCATTGAAAAAGATCTCAGGCTGAAATGCTTCAAATAACTTCAGTGTAAATAAAGTGCATTCAAAATGGGTTTTGTTTAATTAAGATTAAGTGACCCTTATTAGTCCCACAAGGGAAAATTTCACCTCTGCATTTAACCCGTCTGTGCAATGAAACACCCACATACACACTAGTGGACAGTGAGCACACTTGCCTAGAGCGGTGAGCAGCCTTATCCACGGAGCACAGGGAGCAGTTGGGGGTTAGGTGCCTTGCTCAAGGGCACGTCAGTTAAGTACTGTGGGCTCAGGGGATTGAACCAGCAACCTTCTGGTCAGAGGGCTGGTTCCCTACCCTCTGGCCCAAGAATGATAGTTTCCGTATATAGACTATATGGACTGGGGAGTTTTTACTAGATCAAACTCTTATTTTATAAAATGAAGGAAGATGTGGGACCTTTGTAGGTGCCAAAAATAGTTTACGGAGCGATGCCACATAATGTAAAGGCTTTACATTTAAAGGTACGTCTACTTTCTATTTCAACCATCCAATCCAAGACCCATTCAGGAACTTTTATTTTCGAGAGTGTCAGCTGACACTGCCAGTTTCACTCTGATCTATTAAGTTCTGTTCAGCTTATTGTTTTAGTTTCAGTACAGTTGTATTCTGGGAGGTTTTAGAGCATGATTTACTGGTTGGATAGTGGCTCAAAGACAAGAAAACCATCAATCCTTTCTCCTTACTCCTTAATTTCCTCACAGTCCTGTTTGTGCACTTGCCTAGCCAGGGATCTTTTGAGTGTTTTGACCGATGGATCATCTTGCAGGAGGCCTTGGCTTTGGCAAAACCATCCCTATCCCTCCCTCCCTCCCTCCCTCCCTGTTGTGTGAGAAATTAGACCGGCTCTAGATGGAGCAGAACTGAAGTCAATGTACCTGCTTTTTTTCCAGCAGGATGAATGAATGCTACTGTTCATTCCTGCCCGTTTTTCCATGTGGCTTGTGTTTCTCTTTAGCCCACCACATGTTCTTCCAAAAGTCGGAAAAAATGGCTCGATTCCTGACCTGGGAATAGAAATATGCGAGGAAATACACTGCATTACACAACAATGCAACAGAATAACATGTAAGCCATTCAAAAATGCCAACACAGCACTGAATGAACACCCTCCAAGCTTGTGTCCATTCCAGAGGACACGAGTGAAACTGTGATTTCATAAGAAAATGATGATTTTACATGTAATGGCAGAGTTTGGTTGGAAAACTGTAGTTATACTGTACCCGTGTTCCCTGCCGCTGTGTGTTTTGGCGCTGAGAGAGAAGCACTATTGAAATAGGGCGAGATATTTATTTTCCCCTAAATGCAGTTTATTATAATTACTTAAATAAGCTTCAATGCCTGGGTGAAGTTGCATATGGCCATGCCAACATATTCATAATATGAATCTTGTTTAATGCTGGAAGTTACAGCTCTAATCCTCTAATCACTGACAGATTTTCAATTCCGCAAGAGCCAGGCTGTTGAAAAGTGCTAGTCATTCAAATCAATTACAGTCAGTTCATTAGGCCTAATATTCAGTGTTCAGTTCAAGTTTATAGAGAAGCAGGCATGGTATTAAAGGAGGTTTCTTAGGTCCAACTCAAGAAGTCAAAGTGGCATTTTGGATCATATACGCAAGATAAGCTAATCACTACTGGTAAACATTGCTATTGTATAAAAGTGTGAAGGCTAAGTGTTGTTTTACCTTACACACTTAGAAAAGATGATTCTTCAGGGTTATTTTGTGAAGAAATTGGTTCTATGTAGAACCATGAACACTCAGAAAAACCTTTACACGGTTTAAGAGGTTCTTTGCATCGTGAAAGGCTTCTTTAGGTATTTTTTGATGGAGAATGTGCTGTAGATGGTTCTATAACGAACCTTTTTGAAAATTTGATTCTACTGTGAACAGCATGACATCCTCAGAATACCAGAACCCTTTTTGGTGCTATATAAAGCCATGTACAGCACATTCTGCATCAGTCTGAAGAAATCAGTATTAACAGTGGTTGTGAAAGGAACCAGACGTCCAAAGCAAATAGTGCCTTAAAAAGCTACCTTACAGAGAATTACTACATTACACTCACCGGCCACTTTATTAGGTAGCACTTGTTCAATTGCTTGTTAACACATATAGCTAACAGTCACATGGCTGCAAATTAATGCATTTAGGCATGTAAAGGTGGTAAAGACAACTTGCTGAAGTGCAGACCGAGCAACAGAACGGGGAAGAAAGGTGATTTAAGTGACTTTGAACGTGGCGTGGTTGTTGGTGCCAGACGGGCTGGTCTGAGTATTTCAGAAACTGCTGATCTACTGGGATTTTCACGCACAACCATCTCTAGGGTTTACAGAGAACGGTCCGCAAAAGAGAAAATATCCAGTGAGCGGCAGTTGTGTGGACGAAAATGCCTTGTTGATGTGAGAGGTCAGAGGAGAATGGGCAGACTGGTTTGAGATGATAGAAAGGTGACAGTAACTCAAATAACCAACCAAAATTTCTGAGAAATGTTTCCAACGCCTTGTTGAAAGTATGCCACGAAGAATTAAGACAGTTCTGAAGGCAAAAGGGGTCCAACCTTTTACTAGCAAGGTGTATCTAGTAAAGTGGCTGGTGAGTGTATAAAGGTATAAATATTCTGCCTCCTGTGAGAAATATTGTTTAACTGAAGCTTTGAGGTAAGGATTTGGCCTAAAACATACATTTTAAAAGCCGTTCATGGTGGAGGGATACATAAAGGACATTCTGAGGCTAAACAGTCCACAAAGAAAATGTTTTTTTTTTCTTACCATTTTTTATCTTACCATTATGAACATTTCATATAAAACTCAGAAGACAAGTGTAGGTTCACTGGTGGTTTTGGATAGTAAAGAAAATGTCTATATCTGTGTTGTATTCATGATGACCAGTGGTTCCTATCACCACCACTGTAAAGACATCTGAACCATTTCAGGTTCCTATCCACTCTGTTCCTATCCACTGCTGATAGTCACTTTTAGTGATGTCCAGAAGGTGAAACCGCACAACTATTTCTGCAAATCCTGATTACACTATTTTAACATCTTGTGGTCTTCAACATGAAAGATTTAGAAGATCAACAGTGCAGTCAGTAGGGTTCCTACTTACCAAAGGAGGGTTCTACTGCATAACTCTTCCCCACAGACCTTCAAGAATAACATGCTCACATATGCCGTGGTGAGCTCCTTGAACATGAGCCAGAGAAACAGTGGAATATTATTTAAAGGTTTGGATGCACATACAAACCTACTGAAAGTCGAATTATAAATTAGGCCTATCATCAGCACCGTAACATTTCAGACCGATATTAGAAACACAGTTGAAAAAATGTCATATTTTTGTTTGACTATTCCAAATGGTCCAGTTTTAATATGAGATGTTATGCATATATGATGGTATACTAACAAGGAGAAACTAGCGTTGTGAATTAATGAACATACAGTGAAATTCACAGAGAATTTTTTTAAAATGAGTTTTTCCTGGCAGAGGAATCACCCACATCACTCTAGTCGTTCTAGATGTTCTAGATACTAAGCCGTTAAATTCCTGACTGAAGGCCCAGCTCTAGTAGTCATAGTTTGCCACTGTTTGCATGATATATTATTCATTTTATATGAAGAAACTTTAAAAAATGTAATAGTTAGGATACAAGGTTTAGCTTTGTGTTCTGTTTGGAGAATTTGGGAAACCAGGCCTGCTTTCACAGCACAAAAAACACTTGGCTGAATCCCAAATTGCTCCCTAATCCTTGTAAAGTGCACTGTGTAGGCCATAAAACTTTTACACCCAAATAGGGCTCCAGATGTTATACAGGGAGTCATGTGGTATCGAGTAAATATAAATGGATTTTTATTACTCACATAATGCAACATTCGGTTGTTGGAAGTGTTATTTATTGACCTACATAGTACACCAAATAGTGCTCAGGAAGCCATTTGAGATCCAGCCTTAGTTATTTTGTCCTTCTACACACCATACAAAAAGATGGTTCTTCAAGGGTTCTTTAGTAAAGACAATGGTTCTACATTGAAGTATAAACACTCATAACACTTTACGTGGAAAACATGCATGAATGAGCTATAGACGGTTCTATATAGCACCCATAAGGGTTCATCTATTGTTAAAAGCTTAACATTAATAGAAAAAACATTTTCAAAAAGGTTCTGTATAGAACCATCTACAGCACATATATGGGACCTTTTTGAAAACATTTCTATATAGGATCAAAAAGAGTTCCTCTTCTTGTATACAAGCTTGACGTCGTAACAATAGAAGAACCCCTTTTTGGTGCTATTTAGAACCCTATGCACCACATTTTTCATCAGTCTGAAGAACCATTTCATGATGCAAAGAATCATGCAAAGGGTTCTTTGAGTGTTCATGGTTTTATGCAGAACCTATTCGTTACTAAAGAACCCTTGAATAAGTGGAGAGTGAAGAGTGTACATTTCCTAAATTTTTGACAGTTATCCATAAACAATAACTTGTCTTTAAACATTAATAACACACCCAGCATTATTCACAGGTTCTGTAGAAAAACTCTGCGTCTGCATCTCCATTTATTTATTTCTTTCTCCCAGAGCCCCTGAAAGGATGGTATTTTTTTACGTAAAAAGGGACATGTTTTTTTTTTTCAAGGTAAAAATCTGGCATGCACCAGGTAATATCAGGTGAGCACCCGATACTATCAAATGAGCACCAGATACTAATAGAAAAAAAGCACTGCGGTATGATTGCTCACTTGATCATATCGGGTGCTCACCGTATCGGGTGCTCACATGCTCAGTATCTGGTGCTGACGTTATAGCATATTATGTCCCTTTTACCTAAAAAAGAAATATACCATGTCCTTTCAATTGCTCTGTAATTTATTTGTTTATTTATTTGTTTGTTTTGTAAATGTCAGTTTCTCATTGTGTTATAACCTTTTCATCAATGGGTCAGTAGAAATGATTCAAACGTTCTTGAAATCTAGTTACTTGTACTTTGAAAGTTCTTTTTCAGGTAAAGTTCTTTTTATGACAGGGATTTGAGTACAACCCATCCAACATAAAGCATTAAAATGAATTGTTATTTATTATTGTTGGTGTAATAATAATGTTTTGTGTTCTGTCATGGATTTCAGTGTGCTTTGGGAACGTCCATATTATTTTAACACCTACAGCATTTGGGTGCCCAAAAAAAACACAAGTCAATCTCAACACAGCACAAGGGATAAGCAGATGCTTTTACTACTAAAGACGGCAGTGATTCCTCCTTTAAATACGTGCTAATATGGGGCAGCTGTGCTGCTACACTGAGGCTGGCGGAGTTAGCTCCATGCTGACTGTTAGACTCATCTGTTCCAGCTTTATTATAGTCAGCAGAATGGGCTGAGAGACAGGAAATAACCCTGTGACCACTCCTGCAGTGAGACAAGGTGTGATATCGTCAAAGGTGGTTTAGGATTCTTAGTCTGATTTGCATGTTGCTACCAAGATTTTAGCAAAACTGTTCAATAATGATAATTATGAGGGTTATTTGAGCGATGACATAGAAGAACTGTTTTAATTCTCTAAAAACATTTTAAAGGTATAAAAAATACTGTAAAGGTTCTTCAAACAGTTTAAAGGGTCTTTCTGTACATCGTAAGCAGATTCTGTGATCTTTCTCAAAACTCACATTTATAAAAAGGCTTTTCCAATGAAAGAAGCCTATAGGTATATAAACCTGGTTTACCCATTCAATCAGTCAAAGAGCCTTTTATTTTTAACCCTCCTGATATGTTCTACTGTAAAGAACAGCAATAATGTTCATGGGTCAAACTGACCTGATGCGTGTTTCTTCATAAACATGGTCTTTAGCTCAATTTATGTCAATTTATTGACATTTAGTGTAATTACAATTTTCACCTTTTACAGATCATGAAGTACTTGGATACATGGATAATAATTCACTCATTTTTTTCATTAAAAAATCTTTTTCTTTTTCTGTACATTCACAAAAACAAGGCATTTACCATTTCTGTGTTATTCTTGTTTAGGTTTTTCAACAAAACAATTATTTTGACCCCCAGCATAACAAGAGGGTTGAGATTGTAGTGAGATCAATTGAACATTTCCAGTTTCAATCAAAGAACACATTAACATGCATATAAACATGTATACTGACAAACTGCATCTCAGTGTGGCACGGCAGTCGCTCCTTTATTAAAAAAGTGTCCAGAGTGTAACTGGTTAATATTTTAATAAATGGTGCTGATTAAGTGGGTTAAAGTGAGGAATCAGGAAACAGTCTATAAAAATCACCAGACGAGTTTTGTTCTATAATAAACAGAATTCTTGAAGGGTCTGGTTGGACCAAGAGACAAATCCTGGAAATTTTAGACACCAGCCAAATGATGTTACTGATGAGCTTCCAGGAAACGTTTTTCTTTGTCAGACTTGGCTTTTGCTTGACTGTTATCAGTCCAACGGTGTGTGGTCTTCTGCTCTTCGTACTCTTCATCTGCCATCCCTGAAGCTCCTTGGAAAAAGGCGTACAGGAAAAAAATGTTCCCCGGGACACTCCTGGCTCCTGATCACAATGATCTGAGGAAGTCTGGCTGAATAAATCACAGAGATGCTCAAGCCTTTCCAGAACACTGTCTGGATTGGAGCAACAACCAAATACATTCTTAAATGTTCCTTCAAAATGCCAGAAGGGGTTCTTTAGAGCCTCAGAGGAACTACCTCTTTCAATTAGTGGTTTTCAATTAGGTTCATTAAAAAAAAAAACATGCAAGTGAGAGGAACCTTTTTCTCCAAGAATCATCAAGAACCTTTCAATTTTAAGTGTGGTTGCTAGTTTTGTGGAACTGCATCTTAGACCTCCTCAACTGTTTAACTGAACTTTTTCTGCAAGTGCATGAAAAGCAGAGCGTAGTGTACCATTGATACCCGGATGATTTACTAGAACTTGAGGTGGGAAATATGGCAAAAATACCAGCATGATATTTTGATACGTATCACAGTGTTCACATGCACTACTAGCACTACATTAAAAACTTCAATGATTTTTAGTCAACCTTTCGCAATTTGTACTGGACTGAAAACAACAAATTGCTGTTGTTTAGTGCTGACAATATTGTGTATCACACCAATAAAATGTATCATGATAACCACAAAATATTGTCGTTTTGCCTTCCCCCAATTACAAAGCTGAGCCAGCAGGCATTATCTTTGTTAGGCTGTTTGCACCAGGCAGTGTGTGTGTGTGATTGTGTGTGTGGATGTATTTGTTTGTCTGTCTGCCCTGCGATGGACTGGCAACCTGTCCAAAGTGTATCCTGCCATCCGCCCAATGACTTGGATTGGCTCCAGCTCCCCAGAAGGAGAAGCGGTTTAGAAAAGTGTGTGTGTGTGTGTGTGTGTGTGTGTGTGTGTTTGCATTATGCAGGTACAGATTTCAAAATGATAACTGAGTTGTGCTGTAGCCAACCTTAGCTTATTAGCATAAGCTAGCTGGTAAGCAGTGATGCGATGTACTGCGATAGTCAGTTTCCAGTTACTCATTATACCAAAAATATAACTAAACTCTAGAGGAATGAATGCAGCTTAATGTCTACTCTTTCACAAAACATGCCCTTTTATTAATGAAAGCAGCATTAGTAGAAAATAACAATAGTAGCTACTGAGTGCTGATTGAGTAGCATTACTGGTATTGAGAGCTGAATGGTTAACATTACTGCTATTGAGAGCTGATTGGTTAACATTACTGCTATTGAGAGCTGATTGGTTAACATTACTGTTACTGAGAGCTCATTGATTAGTGCCATTTACACATTATAGTTTTGCAAAAACTCTTCTTAGGAAGGCATTGATTTTTCTTTGCTAAATCAAATAAACAAACAAGCTTTGTTTATAGAATACCCTTCATACATGTAATTTGCTCGAACATAATGAAAATAATATTTTGAAGATACAGTATTGTGCAAAAGTTTTAGGCATCTAAGCAAATTTTTAAACAATTGACCTCAGTAGTGAGTTTATCACAATATACATTAGAATAAAGTCATATTCATAATTCAAAAAAACATAAAAACAATAAAAGGTAACAAGAATTTCTTGGGTCCATATTTTTCCTTGACACCTTCACAGCCGCCACAGAGACTCATTCATATCATCAATTACATCATGAGCACAATTTACTGAAGCACTGATTGGTCAAACTAGGAGTTGCTTTTAAACTACATATAATACTGGGCTTCCTCAAGGAGAGGTTTGAAAATGGTTAAAGAAACACATTTTTTGTTTTTATTTATTTATTTATTTATTTGATGAGTTGGTTTCTTTTAAATGTAATAAGAAAGGTGGTAAAAATCCACGTTTTAGGATTTTTACAAAACATGTTTTTCCAATATGTCCCATAAGAAAAGGGCAACAAATTGGAAAGTTTAGCCAGAGTTCGTAACTATATTGCATTAATGATTAAAAATCTGAGATATTACTTAATGGATGTAATTTGTGGTTCACTGCTGAGGGTTTTAGTTAGAAAGTAATATTCAGATGGAGGTGTTTCATTTTGTCATCACGCATTTCTGAAATACCATCACAGCATTATTTTTAATCAAAAGCTCCACTGAGTGAACAGCAGAGATGTTTGTTGAACTTCAGGCTAGAAGGTCAGCACAGCGGTAATGTAATTGTAAATATCTCCACAAGACATTGTCATACATGGAAACTGATAAACAGTCAAAACAAATTTTCACTGGTTGTGGCTTATGTGGAAGATTATGTGGAAGATCTCACTGTGAATATAACACACGCTGTAATCAATAACGGACATTGAATTCATCAATTCATTTTATTATCAGTATTTAAAGCTGTAAATAGTTTTAGAGTCTTCATCGCAGACATTTTAATCTAAATCAGATCTTAATACTGTTTGCAGTTGGATTGCCTGGAATCAAGCACTGTTCAGCCCCTTCAGACACTTTCTCATCATTTCTGAAAGCACAAAACTGCTTTTCAACCCTAGAAATGTTCTCTGATTTTGGTAGTTAAATTTAAGAAATGTAATTTTTAAGAGTTTAGTGGTCAAACAGTATGGAGTGTATTATCTTCACATGTGTAGTATTTTCTGTATTTTTATGGAATGGAGGCCCAAAGAGTCAAGAACACTGCATTTACAAAACTAATAAGATACAGCATTAAGGGTAAAGACTGTAATGCTTTGTTTCGTGAATGCTGTTGTGTTGTGACTCCACACTTTTGAACCAGTTTAAGAAGCACCAGATAGGCCTTAACAACAAAGTACAAAGCCCTCTTAAAAATAAATGTCTTCATATAATCTCTGGTTTGGTTAAGCTCTAAAAAAGTCATTTTAAGAATCCTCAAGAAGTCCTTTGAAAAGGTTCTTTAGGGAACCAAAAGTGTTTCTTCTAAGGCATTGCACCAATTAACCCTTTTTGGCACCTTTGTTTTTAAGTGTGTGTTCAAGAAATACAACATATGACATGTTAGAAATTTCTGAAGAACATTTTGCATCAGTTTAATAGCTTGTGACTTTTCAATCAAAGTAATTACGTTTCTGTGGCCAGTGAAAGTTTTATAGTAGTTCTTTGATTTCATTGAAAAGCTTCTACTGTTTAGCACTTTGAGATTTGCTTAAAATGTAAAGTGCATTACAAATAAAATGTATTATTATTATTATTATTATTGTTATTATTATTATTAATTATAAGGAAGGTGTTTCTAATAAAGTAGCCAGTTGGTGGAAGTACAAGGTGGGTGTTTCTAATACAGTGGCCAGTGAGTGGAAATAGAAGGTGTTTCCAATAAAGTGGCCAGTTAGCGAAAGTACAAGTTAGATGTTTCCAGTAAAGTAGCGAGTTAGTGGAAGCACAAGGTAGGTGTTAGTGTTAAAGTGACCAGTTGAAGTATATACAAATGTCTCCTGAAGGTGGTGCCAGAGTACTGCTGATGAGGCTAAATGATGCTGTGAGCATTGATATTGTCTTTATTCTGTGTCTCTTATGCTGTGGAATGAATGGATCTGGGTGAGAAAATGACATTAGATGATAAAAAAGGTCTGTCTCAGCCAAGTGTTTGTCTTTAATGTAATGTGAGTGAATAATTCAAAATTCAGTAAAAATGAAATAAACTGTATTGTTTGTCTTTGAGGAGTCCGATTTAGACTCACAATTGTACAGAGTTAAAAACAAGAAGAATTGTTTTTATGTACACATGAAGGACTTCATTCACATCTCAGTTGTATGGATTTGCAAGTAAAAACTGAAAAACAATTTCTATTTTTTGTCTTGAACTTGTGATTAGGGATTAGGTCTATGTGTAAAAAGAATAAGAATAGATATATTTCTGTAAAACAGAGATGCTTACATATATAGCTAACATATTGTAATAACATATAGACACATATATAGACATAAAACATTATTATTACTACATATAATATAAATAGGTTATGCTATTACTACATAAAGACATTATTATATAACTGTACTTTCCTATTTATTTTCAGTTATTATATATATATATATATATATATATATGAATATATATATATATATATATATATATATATATATATATATATATATATATATATATATATTATAAATTATATCATAGCCATTGAACACCAAAAATTGATCAAAATCACCACCAAAATTTTGCTGCTGTTATAATGTCAAGCTTGCATACAACAGCAGAACTCTTTTTAATGTAGTTTAGAGCCATTTACAACATAGTCTCCATCAATCATCATGCAAGTGGTTCTTTGGGTGTCTATGGTTGTATATACAATCATTGTCTTTACTGAAGAACTCTTGAAGAACCATTTTATTAACAGGGATATGGGATGCATGCTTTAGTCCACACCCGTGAGTCAAACTGTGTGTGTGTGTGTGTGTGTGTGTGTGTGTGTGTGTATGTGTGATAGGCATGCCAAAACATCTGTGCAGCTCTAAGCCTGAGGCAGACACAGTGTGAGAGGAAAGCTCTCCGTTTCCGCCCCCCCATCACTCCAACAAGCCTCTTCAGAGCCCCACCACGCCTTCTTTTCACCGCCCAGGAACGAAGAGCACAAAATAATGACAAAATGGAAGAAGGAGAAAGAATTCCGTCTCGCTCAGTCAGTACAAAAATGCGAATCTCACTCACATGTGCAATTTATCATCTTTTTCAGGACGTTAACATCCGTTGCGCAAGATGACCTCCATCGTGTGTGGCAGAGGGATAGATGGCTCGGTGGTGAAGGATCACTGTAGGCATCAATAACAATAAGAAGAATCCAAGATCTCAATGAGACTTGTATACACATTCACTAGGGGTCCATGCACTGGAACATTCTTTTTTTTTTGTTTTAGGAAAAAAATTAACCCTATAAGATAGGAGTCCATAAAGTAAGTGCATATGTTGCATGAAAAACACAACAGGTTGTCATAAGTCCACCATAAACAATGAAAACAGGTGAAAAATAAAACCGCTCAAATCTAAAAAGAATTCACTCAAGGTGCATTAGAAAAGTATATCTATTCAATAGTTTTCAATACTGAAAGATAAAAAAAAAGTTACAGAAATTATATATATATATATGTATATATATATATATATATATATATATATATATATATATATATATATATATATATATATATGTGTGTGTGTGTGTGTGTGTGTGTGTGTGTGTGTGTGTGTGTGTGTGTGTGATTGTACATATAGATGCTTATACATGCATTATTTGTATGTATGTATCCATATGTAATAATATGTCCTGTGAGTGTTTTACATAAGGAGTTAATATTAACCTCAGGAGCCTTAAATAACTACAAAGTGAGGATAGTTTTGTCCTGCAAATGCACATAAACAGACACATATATACACACACCGACATTGCCTGTCGGTATAATGCATAATACTTACAGCTGAATCCGCTTGTCATCAATCCCCTCCATAGTGCTTTGAAGTGCATGAAGCTCTCGGAGGTGCATTCCCTCATGTCAGAGTGCACTCTGAGGTTAGAAGCGTTGAAATATATGTGGAATCATGTTAGTGTAAGAGATAGTGCTGGTCTAAATTAGGCTCCGTCGGCGTATGAGTTTATTTATGGGCCATTCTGTCGGGTGGTTATGTGTTGGAGTGAGATGGGCAGCTTAAACCACTTACTCCTCACTTAATCAGAAACACTCCACACACTATAGCCTGCGTACAGCACTGTGTGAAAGTCAGAGACCACCCATCATTTATTTCATTTCTAGTCAAAACAGCCGCCAAGTACAAGCATCAGGAAAATCACACAGAAGCCTCAACAACTAAATGTTATATCAGATGTTTGAGTCTTCAGTGTGTCACTCTCTCCCTTTATTACAGCTTCCACTCTTTTCAGGAAACTCACTTTCAGTTTCTCAAAGAAAACTGCAGACACACCTCCAAAGTTCAGCCTTAGAAGTTGGTTGATCATTTTCTGAAGTAATCAAACACATTCAGTGATGTTGAGGTATGGACTCTGGGGTGGTCAGTCCATTGTTCAGCTTCTTTGTTTGATGTTTGTCTCCTTTTCTCAGTGAGGCTTCTTGGCAGCTACACATCCTTTCAGACCCATAGCACTGAGTTGTCTTCTCACAGTGGAAGGATGGACAAAAACACTTGTGGATGCTTTCAGAGCTGAAGCAGCTTGATTTTCTCAAAGATGAAAGCCTTAAGTGCTGTTTATCTGAGGGGGGCAGTTTTGGTGTCTACCAGGTCTTCCAGGTGGTTGTTAGGAGGAAAATGAACAATTTAAAGGCTGTTCAGAGTGGAAATTCAATACATGTAGGGTCTCTGAGTTTACACAGAACTGTAAGTTAAGATAACTAAAAACCTGTTCAGGTTTTTAAAGTGATAGGCATAATAGACTTCATCTAAACTTCAAATCTGGACAGCTCCAACTCAGATACAAAATCCCTGATACTTTAGATTAAGATCTTCTGAAGAGATTGATTAGGCAGACGGGTGTAGCTGTAGAAGATAGATCTCCAAGAATGGGATGGTAACCAATTCTACTCCTCAGACTTTGATTCAGTGCTCAAAATAATAGATACTGTGCTGGCTATGCATGGCAGTTTTCTTTTTTTTTTTTTTTGCTGGAAAATCATTTGTTAGAAGTTCCATTGTCGCTGTAGCTTTAATCATATTTTGTAAGTCAGACCTTGAAAAGCAGGAAATTCAACCAACTTCTAGTTAGTTCATACTGCAGTTGAAAACAAAATGTAATATTTAGATCTTAGATCTTTACAAGTATTATGATCTGATCTATTTAAACCCAAGGCATTAATAGAGACAGTAATAAGCTAAATACACTATGTTTCTAAATGTATTCGCTCGTCTACCTTCATGAAATTGAGTGACATCCCATTCTTAATCCATAGTGTTTAATATGATGTTGTCCCACCCTTTGCAGCTATATCAGCTTCAACTCTTCTGGGAAGGCTTTCCACAAGGTTTAGGAGCATGTTTACGGGAACTTTGACCATTCTTCCAAATTTATCCCAAAGGTGTTCTATCAGGTTGAGGTCAGAACTCTGTGCAGGCCAGTCAAGTTCTTCCACATCAAACTGGCTCATCCATGTCTTTATGACCTTGCTTTGCGCAATGGTGCACAGTCATGTTGGAACAGGAAGGGGCCATTCCCAAACTGTTCCCACAAAGTTGAGAGCATGAAATTGTTCAAAGTCTCTTGGTCTGCTGAAGCATTAAGAGTTTCTTTCACTGGAACTAAGGGGTCCAGCCCAACTCCTGAAAAACAACCCTACACCATAATCCCCCTTCCACCAAACTAGTACCGTTCTCCTGGCAACCGCCAAACCCAGAGTCATCCATTAGATTGCCAGATGGAGAAGCATGATTCGTCACTCCAGAGAACATGTCTCCACTGCTCTAGAGTCCAGTGGAGGCGCTTTACACCACTGCATTCGGCGCTTTGCATTGCTGTTGATGAAGTAAGGCTTGAATGAAGCTGCTCAACCATGGAAACCCATTCCATGAAGATCTCAACTTGATCTTGAGCTGATCTAAAGGCCCTATGAAGTTTGGAAGTCTGTAGTGATTGACTCTGCAGAAAGTTGGCGACCTCTGCGCACTATGCTCCTCAGCATCCACTGACACCACTCTGTCATTTTACGTGGCCGACCACTTCGTGGCTGAGTTGCTGTCGTTCCCAATCACTTCCACTTTGTTATAATACCACTGACAGTTGACTGTGGAATATTTACTAGCGAGGAAATTTCATGACTGGACTTGTTACACAGGTGGCATCCTATCACGGTACCATGCTGGAATTCACTGAGCTCCTGAGAACGACCCATTCTTTCACTAATGTCTGTAGAAGCAGTCTGCAGGCCTAGGTGCTTGGTTTTATACACCTGTGGCCATGGAAGTGATTGGAACACCTGAATTCAATTATTTGGACGGTGAGTGAACACTTTTGGAAGTATAGTGTATATACAAAATGATCATTTATAGAGTACTTTCTATTGGAGGTATCTGTCCCAAAGTATAACCTTTAAATTTGTTAAAGTTAAAGATACAAAAAAATCCCCAAAAGACCTAATTCTAAAAATGCTAACCCATAGTTTCATTTCACTACCGAAAACCTTTAGTCTGTGGGTGGAGCCTTGTTTTAGCCACGCCCTTGCATTTTAGAGTAGAAAGTGAGACTGCATCCCTGTCCCTCATGGTCACATGGTGAGCAGTTAAGTCCCATTGTTTTGAAGTAAATGTGACCCAAAGATTGAAAATCAGTATGGAAAATTAAGAATTGTCACTACCGAAAAACAGATTTTCAACTTTTTTGTATTATAATGTAAAATCTTTATTAGCTGTACAAAGCTGTATTTACTAGTCATGTACTTGCTGCATGCTGGAGTTCAAAATGAGCTGAAATTGTCACTACCAAAACAGTCACTACTGCAATATTTGGTAAAGTTTGGGTAGAATTCTGATTGTTTTGGTATTGACAAAATGGGATGTTATCATTAGTTTTGACAAAATAAACATAATTAAGAAAGAGAGTCACTCAAACGCTACAAGGATTTTGGTCTAAAGTCCAAAATCAGCTCAGCTCTGATGTTGAAAATCATCCTTATAAGCTAACCAAGCACACACTTCTCTCTTATTCATTGTACCTGCAGAAACCTGTTGTGTCTCTGTGCTGCTGTGCCGAGTGACAGATTTATGAGCATGCTGAGCTCCTGACATGCAGTACTCTGTGATTATGAGCATGTGCGAGTGCGTGCATTCCTATGTGACTACATTCACTTTTAGTGTAGCTGGACTGATTAATGGTAGAAATTGTAGCATCTCTCTCTCTCTTTCTCTCTCTCTCTCTCTCTCTCTGACCTGCAGAGCTAACCCGAATGTAAATCTGTCTCCATGATGATTTGGCTTGGAGATCCAGTGACACTGTGACGGTCTGCTAAAGGTGAAGGGCTGGGGGGGAATTTGAGTGTACTGCAGTCAGTCCTTCAATAAATGAGAAAACTAGTTATAAACAGTATATTAATGCACAGTTGTGTTGAGTATCCTAAACCTCTTCCTAAAGCTTCTATTCTTTTCTTTTGGGATCCTTTTGTTGAGCAGTTATATCCCATTGTTTTAAACTAAATTCTTGATGTTCCACACAGCACAATTAAATATTTTATCACTAGCAAAACAATTGATCATAACACTACCCAAACTTTACCATATGTTTCAGTAGTGACAATTTTAGCTTATTTAGATCTCAAAAACACAGCCAGAACATGACCAGCAAACACAGCTTTGAACAGCTGTGCACACATAAAATCATCATATTTTTCATTTAAACACAAAACAGTTGAAAATATGTGTTTCGGTAGTGATATAGCTTGGGGTGTAACAGTGGATTGATGTACAGTTCTTAGAAAAATGAACCTTCAGGCTCACACTTTGTCATTTACTATAATTATTAACAAATCACAAAGTGGAAGGTTCTTTAGAGTCCTTCTGTGTTATCCCTTCAAATAGCCCTTTTTGGGCAGCCTTATTTTTTTTTAAAGTACTGGATAAATCAGTTCAGCAGAGTGGAGATATAGTTGTGAAGTGCACCGTGTTTAATAGTCATGGTTTCTATTTGGTGGAAAATGCAAAAAAACTAATGAAAAAAATGTGTCTGTGTGCATTTGTATGTTTGTGTTTGTGTGTGTGTGTGTGTGTGTGTGTGTGTGCTTGCTCACAAATGTTTTTCTAAGTTTGACGACCCCCCTCATCTGCTCTAGACATTGTGTGTGGATGTCTGTGTGCGTGTCTGCTCCATTTGCAGAGACTGAACTGCAGTTTATTGCACTTGGTTCTTCAGCCGTCCCCCATTCCTCAGATACCCGAAGACAACAGCTGCGTCTAAATAGACGGCCGTAAACACAGACCTGAGGAAAGAGAGCCTCGGGGGAAGTGCAGGGGTCTCTGTATTGCTGGGCCAGAGGGTGGAGGGGGTGTTAAATAGAAGAATAGAGGTGGAAGGTGATGTCTTACATGTAAAGAAAATGGTTCTGTGGTTCTGTATAGAACCATGAAGTTTCAACAAACCCTTTGCATGATTAAAAGGTTCTTTGCTTGGTAAAGTGGTTTTTCAGAGTGATGGAGAATGTGCTGTAGATGGTTCTATATAGAGCCTTTTCAGAAAGGGATCTATTTTGCACGCAAAAGGGTTCGGCTATAGTAGTTACTATGTCAAGCTTATAACAATAGAAGAACCCTTTTTGGTGCTCTTTAGAACCCTTTTCAGAAAGGTTCTATATGAAAGCATACACAGCACAATCTCCATCAGCCTGGCGAACCATTTCACCAAGCAGAGATCCATTTAAGCATTCAAAAGGTTCTTTCAACGTGTATGGTTTGGTTTAGACCCACTGTCTTTACTAAAGAACCCTTGAAGATACACACACACATATACATGTTAACTCTTAATGTATATAAAGTACTGTGCAAAAGTGATAAGGTACCTGAGAAAATTGTATTTGAAAAAATTTATTAATAATATTAATATAATAAGTAGAGATTGTTTGTATGTCAGTGTTTTCTTCCAGAGGGAATTTTCCAAATAAAATACTAAGATGTAAACAAAGTCATTAAGAGTAGTTGTTCTTGTTTGTGGTTGTTTGTTCACAGTGGTGGTGATAGCACATCCAGGCGTCCACCTCTAAAAGCTCCCTCACCGAAAGTTATTACATGAAATGGTTATGAATACACTGCCTGATGATGGAGACATTGTAATGGCAATTTTGAGAAGGTTTTGGCCTAAAACATAATTTTAAAAATACATCAACGGTGGAGGAGCATGTACAAAGCAAAATAGTTCCATAGAAAACGTATTATTTCAGATTTACCCTTATTTTCCCATCATCAACATTCCATATAAAACTCAGAAGACACATGTAGGTTCACTGGTGGCTTTGGATAGTAAATAAAATGTCTGTATTTGTGTTGTACTCATGGCAACCCCTGGTTCCTATCACCACTACTATAAACTCTGAATGACTCTAATTACTATAGAAATTCAAATAAAAAAGTGGGATTATCCTTTAGATCAAATTCACTGTGGATGAAATTGAACAGAACCATGGCTGGAGCCAAATGTTGCTTTTCAAACTAGCTCACATTCATCTATTCTAATGATATCGCAATGCAAAAACACATCTATGGCCAAGATAAATGATTTTAAACAGTGTGCTTATGTACTATTTGCACTTTGTATTGCATACATCATAAATGCTTCATTAACCCATTAATGCCCGAATATAAATTGTTAAATGTTAAATCTCCTTTGGTCCATATGTTCATATGACCACATAGGACCATTCTTAGGAAAATGATGGAAAACCATAATTTGATTCTAATTAAATTCTGAAAATTACATCTAGTATTATAATTCATTATTTTTTTCAGAGTAAATGTAAATGTTCATCCAAGCTGTAACTCCACAAAAGTTCATTACTTTAGACCAATCAGAATGATTCCTGTGTCACATTTCTTCATTGTATTGAATTTAGTTTACTGGCATGAAGGTATCAAGTTCAGTACTGATGTTCTGATATTATCCTTAATATTTTTGGACATTTTATTGTTTTTCTTATGATAACACTTTCCTGAGCTCTGTGGTGCTGAGAAAAGAAAAAAAACATGTCCACCACAAGGGGGAGCAATTGATTCACTTTCTCACCCTGATACCATTCTATACATCCAGAGTATCTCTATGATCACAGTAAGGCTGAATCTCAAACCACTCCTTGCTTCCTATGTAGTGCACTTGGCTTCTAAACACAAGTACTGCACTATTTGTCCAGTATGGAGTTGTGCAAACATGGCTGGATCCCTAATTGCTTGTTGGACATATTCTATATTGTATGGGTGCACAAGCCATTATTTTAAAGGGCCTATCCACCTATTCAGCCTTCTGCAGTTAAACTATCTTTATTAACCTGAGATCATAAATAACCAATCAGAGCATAGCTTATTTACACATGTCAGTTTTAAAGGCACAGTAACATCATCAGCCTGTTGCATGAATTATGAGAGGTTTTGGTACATAAACCCACATGAATCTTGTAAGTGAACCTCATGGGGAAAAATAAAATGTGACAAATGTGCACTATGTTGGCCCTATAAGAACTTTGTAGGGTGCTACATAGGGAGCCATTTGAGCTTCTGCCAACTTCTTTAAAAGTCAAATTGTAATGCAATGCTCCTCATACTCAACTGCTGAAACATTTTTCTCAAATCTGAGGAAATGTGCACTGCTGCCTGCTGAAACCTTACAATATGTGGATGCTAATTGTGAAAACGGTAGTGAATATAAGAACATAATGTCTTAACATGATCCACACTGATCATTTCCTTTGTTATACTGTTGCATTGCCACTTTAAAAATAAGAGAAATCATGCAACAGAACATTGTTTATATCTTCAATACAGAATAGAAAGTTGGTGCTATGCATACTGAAGCAGGCAGGGGGCAGCAGTGACAAGAATAGCACCTCTACAGTCTACTATTAAAGGGCCCACTGCATGGAAAACTTGTTAAAAAAATTCCTGCTAGTCTGAAATAAAAGCTGGATGTGGTATATCAACATTATCATAGTTTTGCAGCCATCCATGGCCGGGGATCCAAGAGAGCACAATCGGCCTTGCTCTCTCTGGGTGGGTAGGATGCATCCCTAGAACAGAGCTCATTTACGTACATCAGTCTTAAAGACACAGTCACAAAAACAGCCAGATATTTTTCAGGAATAAAGAGAGGCTCAGTCATGGTCATGATTACAACAAATGTAAGTAGACCTCGGGGGGGAAATAAAATACATGAAAAGTATAGGATATGGACCCTTTATCAAAGCCTTTTATTGTTGAGTTATTTAGTTTACCAAAGAGAGCCTCTTTTTGGCAACATAAATCATGCATCAGTCCTCTTTTAGCCAAACACAAACCTACCACAATGTTTTATCTGTGAAAGGAACAAGTGATTGACTTGGGCAGTGTCAGCTGGGATTCATATGAAATGTTTGTTAAAAAAAGCAAGAAAAGTTACAAGTTTAAACAAGTTAGAGTCGAACCAGAAAAACAGAAGAAATATGTATTCATTGAATGAAATATACACTGGGGATTGTACTATGTTTGATTTGTTGTGATGTTTCTTTGTAATATTTTTTATTTGTGACTGACTACTGCCAAACCGGTCATGCTGAAGGATGGTGCAGGCAGCAGATCGCTCTCCATGGCGTCTCCAGACTCTGTCACGTCTGTCACATGTGCTCAGTGTGAACCTGCTTTAATCTGTGAAGAGCACAGGGCGCCAGAGGCGAATTTGCCAATCTTGGTGTTCTCTGGCAAATGCCAAGCGTCCGGCATGGTGTTGGGCTGTGAGCACAACCCCCATCTGTGGACGTCGGGCCCTCGTACCATCCTCATGGAGTCGGTTTCTAACCGTTTGTGCAGACACATGCTCATTTGTGGCCTGCTGGAGGTCATTTTGCAGGGCTCTGGCAGTGCTCCTCCTGTTCCTCCTTGGAGGAGGTAGCGGTCCTGCTGCTGGGTTGTTGCCCTCCTACGGCCTCCTCCACATCTCCTGGTGTACTGGCCTGTCTACTGGTAGCACCTCCAGCCTCTGGACACTACGCTGACAGACACAGCAAACCTTCTTGCCACAGCTTGATGTGCCATCCTGGATGAGCTGCACTACCTGAGCCACTTGTGTGGGTTGTAGAGTCCGTCTCATGCTACCACGAGTGTGAAAGCACCACCAACATTCAAAAGTAACCAAAACATCAGCCAGAAAGCAGAAAGGTACTGAGAAGTGGTCTGTGGTCCCCGCCTGCAGAACCACTCCTTTATTGAGTGTGTCTTGCTAATTGCCAATAATTTCCACCTGTTGTCTATTCCATTTGCACAACAGCTGTGAAATTGATTGTCAATCAGTGTTGCTTCCTAAGTGGACAGTTTGATTTTACAGAAGTTTGATTTACTTGGAGTTATATTGTGTTGTTTAAGTGATCCCTTTATTTTTTTGAGCAGTGTCTATATTGAACCACTATAGAGAAGCAAATGATCTTTTTAAGAGGAGGACAGTGGCTTTTGGCACAGGGCCCCAGATTAAACTTTGCATTGTGGGGACACTGTGGCGAGGAAAACTGAGAGGCAACCACAAAAGGCACAATCGTTATAATTGCATAATAGTCAATAGATTCATTGATCACATAAATAATCATCAATTGCAGCCCTAGTGAACACTTCTAAGATTGCATCTTTAAAGAAAAGGAGGAGAGAGTGGTTAAATGTGCCTATAAATGGGCCTCCAAACCACAGACCACTGGAGTTCATTCAGACTCTGAGGAGCAGATGCGTAGCCTGTCAGCCTTTGGATGTGAAAACAGGCCTGTTAGTCTGTTGTGGTATTGAGAGAATGTACTAGAAAAAAATGGTCCTGATGGAATTAGGCCTCTCTATTTATCACTCAGGTATAAGCGAAGCCAAGCTTGTGGTCCACTGAATGAGACCAAGTTAGAAAGACAAATGTCTGTGTGTGTGTCTGTGTACAAAAATGTCCTGTGTTCATAGAAGAACCAAGATCTACAATGCCAGGATCAACAGAAAAAATCCTGACTTTGTAAAGTGTTTACATTTTTATTTAACTGAAAGAGTATTTTTGGTTCCTGAGGTTTGGAATTTTTGGGAAGATTTGGGTTAGGTTTAGAAATGTTGTATTATATATTGGTATTTACATGTATATAAAACATGAGAGGCATGTTATTATTTCATACAGATACTTACATATCATCGCTGTTAGAACAAAACCTTGGTACTTTCACAGGAGAGCTGAAACACTTCTAAGCCATCAATGTAAATTAATCAAACCAGATTACCACGGTGTAAATGTTACTCTCAGATTAAAAATGGGAAAAACAAGTTTTTTTTGGACAACGACAATATACAACCCATATAGTGCATATTATCAGTACATGTATAGTACAGTGCAAAAGCCATCCCTCACTTATTACATCTCCAGTCAAAACAGCCATTAAGTACAAGGTATTCATTTTTAAGAAAATAATTCTGAGGAGATATAATACAATCCACTTGCATAAGTGCATCCACATTGGACTGAAACAGAAAAAATGTGCCTCCTAACAACCATCTGGAAGACATGGCTGACCACAAAACTGTCCCCATCAGGTAAACAGCACTTAAAGCTTTCATCTTTGAGAGAGAGTAGAAAATCAAACTGCTTCAGATCTGAAAACATTCACAGGGGTTTCTTTCCATCCTTCCACTGTGAGAAGACAACTCGGCGCTATGGGTCTGAAAGGATGTGTAGCTGTGAAGAAGATCCTCACTGAGAAAAGGAGACAAACACATCAAACAAAGAAGCTGAACAATGGACTGACCACCCCAGAGTCCAGGCCTCAACATGACTGAATGTGTTTGATCACTTCAGAAAATGATCAACCAACTTCTAAGACTGAACTTTGGAGGTGTGTCTGCAGATTCTTTGAGAAACTGAAAATGAGTCTCCTGAAAGGAATGGAAGCTGTAATAAAGGTAAAGAGAGACAACCTGAACACTCAAACAACTGATATAATATTTAGTTGTAATAAGTGCTTTCTGTCTTTTTTCCCTGAGAAATCACTTGCACTTTAAAGCTGTTCTGACCGGCAGGGTGGTCTCTGGCATTTTCACAGCACTGTCATCACCTTTATATGAAAACAAACTTGTGTGTGTGTGTGTGTATGTGTATACTGTGTACTTTTCTGGTGTGTCGGTCATCAGTCACCACAGTGCTGAGTTTCAACTACTAAACAAATATTACATTACTTTATAGAGCAATCACAAACATACCTATAGAAGTACATAAAAACATGCACAACCCTTTTTATGTGGACTAAAGTCAAACATATATGCATATTTCCGCACGTCCTGGCTGATACAGCGGGCCATGGTGGCTTGCGGCTCTGTCAGCGAGGCTGATAAATGCTCTCTTACCGCTTCCCCCGGATTATCAGATGGGTTCATACAGAGGGGAACATGATCCATTACAGAGAGCGCGAAAGACAGTAAGGGAGTGTGGTGGTGGTGGTGGGTAGGGGGTGGACAGAGCGCATACATTGCATTGAACATGAACTATAAAAGAAAATAAGAAATACATTATCAAAGACAATTAAACAAGTCAATAAATAATACAATGTGAAATTTATCTTCAAATATTTAAATATATTTTTCAAAATAGTAATAACAATACTAAAGATCAAACAAAGAACAAGAAAAGAGAATTAACTGTAAGAGGAGGTAATACACCACACCAAGCAGCTGGAATGCAGAAAGGAAATGAACAAGGAACTAAATAGAGAAATGAATGACTGGGTAAAAATGAAAAGGCCAAATCGGGCTATGATCAAAGAAACATGAATAACAATTTGGCCGGGGAAAAGAAGAAAGTAGAAAGAAAAAAAAGACATAAAAAATGGTGGAGGCAAAAGAAAGAGAGAGAGAGAGAAAGAGAGAGAGAGAGAGAGAGAGAGAGAAAGGGGGAAGGCAGATACCCTAAATGGCCAGAGGAGGATGGATAGAGTTGATGATAGTGGGTGAAAGTGTGGTTACTCCCTTCTTTTAAAGAGGAGGAAAAAGGGGTGCCAAAGAAAAACAGGATTATGGATTTAAAGCATGATGTGATTGCAAAAAAAGGGACGAGAACAGGGAGGAAGAAAATGGATGCAGAGAGGAGAAGGTGGGGACAGGCGTAGAGAGAGAGAGAGAGAGAGAGAGAGAGAAAGAGAGAGAGTGAGAGAGATGCTGACGTGCTAATCCTGTGCTCTTTAATGTACTGGTGGGGAGTTTGCCTCTTTGACCACGGTCAGTGTACCAGGCACTGCTGGCCAGCAGCCGAGATATGACACATCTGCTCCATCCTGCTGCGAGACAGATCGGAAACGCTATGCTTGTTTTTGTACACATTTACGACAAAAAGCTTTGTACTTTTAACAAAAGCTTTTATTTTAAAAAACTGAAAGAACAAATCCATTGCCATTTATATATTTTTTTATGAAATAATAATGTCCCATATCCAGTAATAGAACCTGATATTTTTCCAAGTACTTTTTTGGTCAATTCTTCATGAAATTTATATATATATATATATATATATACATACACCTTGTATTTTTACAGAAGGAAAAAACTTACTTTACTTTTAATGTAAGTCAATGGAACTACACTTTTATTACACGTCATTTTAGGCTATATTTAGGATATATATTTAGGATATATATTTGCTGTGTTTATCATATTGAGAAAAATTGCAAAGCAAATACATGTTATATCTTACATTTTATGTATTTTCCCCCAGTATGTTAAAATCCAAATAAATGTGCACTAAAGTTAGCAGAAACAATAGTTTATTTTGTTCCCTGTAGAGGATGTTTAACTCATTTTCACTTCATATAGTGTAGTGTATATGTATATTTTATATATTTTATTAATGCATAACCATATAACATATACACAAAGTACATCTATGTTTTTCCTTAGTTCCACATTGATAAGTCTGCACAAACTTAATGAATAGCTGGATGAGGTCTGAGCAGGTTGAGAGCTCCAGGGATGTTTATACAGAAAAGATTTGGGTGACTATTGACTTCTAGATGTTTAATGGCTACAAAAGCGTCGTAGTTTCAGTGTCAAGCTAAAGAAGCAAAACTCAGACACTGAACATGCTTTTGCTGATCAGCTATATCCAGGGTAAGTGGAAAATTCTGTGAATTTGATGTTTTGCTTAATAGATGTACAATTGTGATTTGGGGCCATGAGAGCAACCTCCCCACCCGAGTAGCTATGCTGCTTTTGTGCATTAGTGTCAGACGATATACATCATTTACAGTGTATGACCTTCCATCTAGATCCATTAGCCCACTGTAGAATTTGTATGTACGTGTTTGAGGGAGATGCGAGCTGATTTTGTCGAGGTCAGCTCTTCTTCAGTGTAACACCCACTGACTTTGCGTGATAATGCGCTGCAATGGAACCCTTGTTGATGTTCATTCCTGGGCCACACAGCCTGTTAAAACTATTATCCATGCACTGATGGATGAATAGGTTCCTGTGGATGCTGAACTCCTCAAATAACTTAGGCGCTGTGACAAAAGAAGAAGAGGAGAAAAAAAAGAGGGGAAGGCCATGACGAGCAGAGGGGCGAGATGCCAGGAATCCTGACAAATGGAGGAAAGACTCAACTAGGAGGCGGCTAACCTACTCTTGCTGTTCTTTGGTGATACACTCTGTGCTGTAGCTTGGCTTTTGGACAGTTTTGCAGAACTGTCTAAAGTAATAAAGAGCTCAGGCTGCTGGTGACCAAAAATGCTGGGCTTTTTGGCTCTGTGTGTATCACAGTGTTGACAGTTTCAATTTGCTTATTATTTCGTGTTGTTCTGGGCAATCACAACAAGGACCATGAAGAGCTTAACATATCATACTTACAGCTGATGTCCTGAATGACTTGAGATAGGTACCGTGTGCCTTTCAGATTTGTGTTCCAGGAGTTTAATGTGACTTATCATGTGGAAAAGGCTGAAATATTTCAGTCCAATGTAATGTATAATGTCGAAAGCTTCATCACCTGTCTTTTGGGAGCAGTTTGGGGTAAATCAGTTTAATGCAGTACATTTGGCATTTCAAAGTCATCTGTCAGCAGGATGGACGTAGTACACCAGCTGGCCACCAGGAGGCAATGTGTGACTCACTTTCCAAAGGGACTTTACTGCATGGCCTTACAGCAGATCCTGGACCATTTTCTGACTGCAAGGCCAAAATAACCCCCCTAAATATTTAAAACAATTGCATAATATCATAATATGGCTCTGAAAATATATTCAAATATGAAACCTTTTTTCTCTTTTACAATTGTCTTTTTAAAAAGTCAGCATGGACCAAAGAATGGACCAGTTGGAATGGTCCAAAATAACACAGAGATCTTGACATTTTTTTAACAAAGATTCATTTTTAAATTAGAAGGTCATCACTGAAGGCAGTATATAATACACATTTTACATACTGTAAAGCATTCAATTTTCTTTGGAATCCCATTGCTTTTGGCTCATTTGCACTCTTTAGCCAGCTTAACTAATGCACTAAATGTCACAAACTTTCTTACTGGGGTGAGTGATATCACAGTATTTTATCATTAACTGTGATAAATGCCACAATATGTTTTCATATGGCTTCAAACATATATTCATATATGTTTGTAAAAATGTCTTGTCAATACACCCTAATGATTCTTTCAACAAATGTATTTTTTTGGGGGTTTAATAAATGAGGTTATTTGCTTGTTACTACATGAAGTACTTTTTCAGGTTGAACTGACAAGTCATACAGTCATACTTGAAGAACACTGACTGTTTTTTATACAATTAGAGCTTAATTAGGCCTGTATAATTGTAATTAGTGCAGTTATAAAACACTGACTAAAATGATTATAGGTGTTTGTTTATTATTATTTTTATTTTCATAGTATTTTTATTTGAGGCACTACAGGTTCTATTTTGTCTGTTCCAACTTGCTTTCAGATAAAATGAAATATTGTGAAGCATATTGTGTATCATGAAAATGCCTTTAAGTATTGTGATGCAATATATTTGCCATATTGCCACTCCTGCTTTGTCAAAAATCAATTTTTGGATTGATTAGCCTACACTTTGAACTTTGATTAGCAAAGAGAAGTCTATACCAAAAAGTTTTTACAAAGGTACATGCAAAATGTAGGTATGAAATATATTTGAAAATGTATGAAAATGGAAGTCCATCCATCCATCAATCCATTTTCTAAGCCGCTTCTCCGTCAGGGTCGCGCGGGGGGGTGCTGGAGCCTATCCCAGCAGTCTTCGGGCGGAAGGCAGGATACACCCTGGACAGGTCTGAAAATGGAAGTATTTTGCTTAATGTACATTAGTGATTGGAATACATTTTGAATGAAACAATGTATTTAAAATATGCCTCATATATAAGATAATGCATGCAATTCTCCTTAAAATGTTTCAGGCTTCCCATCATAGACAAGAACCAAACCAAACAAAAATGATCCATCAGTTCAACCTACAAAAAATACTTCATGTATTAACAAGCAGTTAAACTAATTGTATTCAACTAAAAGAATGACATTGATTGAACGAATCATTCATTCAAAGCATGTATTTAGGTTGAATAAAACTAATTAATTTACTTATTATCACATGAAATCATTTTTTAGGTAACAAGACATGAGGCAATGGTTCTTTGAGTCATCACGGTTCTATACACAATCACTGTCTTTTCAAAAGAACCCTTGAAAAAGCCTTTTTAAAGATATATTTGACACAGAAACCCTTCAACATACGCAGTGCGCACAGTTTACCATAGAGGAATAAAACAAACACACAGCCATGACCTCACTGCAGTGGCCTTCGCTGCGGCCAAAGGTCAGATGTAAACTCACTTGACCCCTTCATCCACAGCACCTCCAGTTGAAAGTCTTCTCTGGGGCGCTCTCTCTCATTCTCACGTATGTGCAGGATGACAGCCTAACTCTTTATGTCTTCCTTTCTGGTTGGATCAGCTCTGCACTCAGACCTCTCACTGCAGCTCAGGGAGAAGAGCGCTTTTTAAGCATAGAACACAGGACAGGGGTGCATAGACTTTTGTCTTGGGTTGTTTTTAATAATATAACACAGAGACATATAGTGCTGCCTTTGTCTTCTCACTTTTTAGCTGCAAATTCAAGGACAGCTTTCATTTTTCACTTATCGCTTTATGTTCATCACTGCTGAACATGTTCACTGCACATCTGCTTACTTATTTAGGTATATTTATTACGAATTCTATGATTGTACACTATACAGGAGCACCTTGAACCGTAACAGTAATGTTTACACTCACCGGCCACTTTATTAGGTACTTTATTAGGTTCAGTTGCTTGTTAACACAAATGGCTAATCACGACCAATCACATGGCCGCATCCCAATGCATTTAGGCACGTAGAGGTGGTCAAGACAACTTGCTGAAGTGCAGACCGAGCATCAGAATGGGGAAGAAAGGGGATTTAAGTGAGTTTTAATGTGGCATGGTTGTTGGTGCCAGACGGGCTGGTCTGAGTATTTCAGAAACTGCTGATCTACTGCGATTTTCATGCATAACCATCTCTAGAGTTTACAGAGAATGGTCCATGAGCGGCAGTTGTGTGGACGAAAACACCTTGTTGATGTGAGAGGTCAGAGGAGAATGGGCAGACTGGTTCGAAATGATAGAAAAGCAACAGTAACTCAAATAACCAACCAAAACCTCTGAGGAATGTTTCTAACACCTTGTTGAAAGTATGCCATGAAGAATTAAGGCAGTTCTGAAGGCAAAAGGGGGCCCAACCTTTTAATAGCATAATAAAGTGCCTGGTGAGTGTATTTCACATTTGCCTCTGATCACATTCATATTCATTCATATTGCATAATATTCATACTGAAACTGCATATATTCATATTTATTATACAGCTGTGGTATTTTTAGTATGTGAATCATTCATAGGAACAGTTTAAACTGGAGTCCCACAGTCAAAAAACTAAGAATTCAGTAAGAATTCAGACCTTAATTATTTACAAGAATTATGTTCTGATCTATTTAAACATAAGGCATTAAATAAAGATAGTAATAAACTAAATACATACAAAATTATGATTTATAGGGTACTTTTTATTGGTGGGTGTCTGTCCCAAACCCTAACCCCCAAATTTACACTTCTGAAAATAACATATAAATAACTTTTTTTAAATTTATTTTTGTTTAGTTTTATTTAAAAAAATATTTTTCTTTTTCATCATTGAACAATTTATTTTTATTGTGTGTTTAATTTTTTTTTTAATTAAAACATTTCTGTCCCGTTTTCAGTCACTACTGAAACACAGTTTTAGTCTGTGGGTTGAGTCTTATTTTAGCCACACCCCTGCATTTTAGAGCAGTGAGACTGCATCCCTGTCCCTCATGGCCACATGGTGGGCAGTTAGATCCCATTGTTTTAAAGTAAATGTGTCCCAAAGTCTAAAAATCAGTGTGGCACATTAAGAATTGTCACTACCAAAACACAGATTCAAATTTTTGTGTTTTAATGAAAAATATCATGATTCTATGTGTGGATAGCTGTTCAAAGCTGTGTTTGCTAGTCATTTACTGGCTGACTTTTTGAGCTTAAAATGAGTTAAAATTGTCATTACTGAAACAGTCACTACTGGTAAAGTTTGGGTAGTTATTATTGTTTTGGTAGTGACAGAATGGGGTGTTCAATCATGTTGCTGTAATAAAATAAAAATGATTAAGTTATAGAGTCACTGAAAGCAAAATGATTTTAGTCTATCAGTCTATCAGTTAAAAGTCCTAAATGTGTTTCAGCTCTAGCCTTGAACCAGTTCAGTAGAATCATCCTAATCTAGTTCTCTATATATTGTCTCTTTCTCTTCTGTGTATATTGTGTAATAACCTGATTCTCACGACAAGCAAGGCAATGTAAAAATGTCTTTGGCACATTGAACACATCTGGGGCAGCTTGCGGTCAAGTTTGGTTATTAACACTATGAAAGGAACAAAAATAAGCAAAAGGGTGAGAGTGCATTTAAGTACATTAAACATAGATAAAGAGAAAATACTACAAATGAGTTTACAAAACAATTACAAACTGTTAATGGTTATTAAGGAACGCTTAATTGCTTAAATGGACATGCTGCCCCTGTTACATATGATAAATATAAATGTATAACATTACACTACATTAAGTTTGTTAAATAATTCAAATTACAATTTTAAAAAGCAAAAGATATAAAGTCCTGTGCAAAAGTTTGAGCACCCCTGGACAAATTCCATGGGGTGATTTTCTTTATGAAAATATATACAGAAAACTAGTATTTAGGTTGTTCATTTATTTATCAGATTAATTGACAATGATATTAAATAATCTATCTATCTATCTATCTATCTATCTATCTATCTATCTATCTATCTATCTATCTATCTATCTATAGATACAAAGAACATACTTCAGCACATAGAACAGCAAAAAGTATACAACATTTTATGATTTCCAATGTGTTAAACTCAAAATAAAAACTCTAAATAAAAAGAAATGGTGCACTAAAACTTGCAGAACAAATGGCACATTGGAGTATAGGGAATATATTAACATACTGTGACTTAGAAAATCAACAAAACATGCAATTTGACTATGTTGTTCAAACTTTTTTTAATTTTCAAATTTTTTTACATTTTTAGTCCCATTTTCATGAAATAATGTAGCTTTTTTTTAGAAACTCTGGATATTTTAAGAATAACCTTTTAAAAGGAAATTGTTTTATATTTTTGTAAAGTTCCTTGAGTTAATGTTGTCATAAAAACTATATATATATATATATAGTTTTTATGACAACATTAACTCAAGGAACTTATATATAGATATATATATATATTATTGTATATATTGTTGCTGTCAGAGCAAAACTGAAAGAAGTGGCCCAAATTTACATGGAAAAAAGTCTGGTTCCTTTGACTTCCATTAAAAGTAAAGTATGTTTTTTCCTTCTGTAAAGTTACCATTTTGGAGATACAAGGTTTCCTTCCAACAGCATTTTATATATATAAGGCCTCATGGGTCAACCATAGAAGAGCCTCTTTTGTTTTCCTAAAATACCGTGAAAGGTAAGGAACCAAAGGTGTCTTTCAGTGGCACCACTCTGAGGAACAAAGTATATTAGTTACACACATGCACAACAGCTTTGCATGATGCTCAGATGAGAAGCTCATCGTCTTGCCTGGCATTTGGCAGAAAGTGCAGAAAAATCCCTGATCCAGCAGAAGGAGACTGCAATGACGTGACTAAACAGGCCGAAGGACGTGTCTGCATAGCTATAACAAACCATTTTGCATATTCTCTCCCCTCTAACTACAATTAATTTCACTTTCAGCCTCCAAACCCCCTCCCCTTCCTCATCTGTTCTTCCTCTGCCCCATCTGTGTGGTACTGCGCTTTTTCCTCCCTCTCTCTCTCTTTCACACTCCCTTTCTCTCTCGCTCTCCTCTCTCATTTTCTCCAGCGCTCATCGCTCAGTGTCACTGGAGAGCCGCAAGCTGTCGCCCCCCCCCACCCCACCCACCCCCCTCCCGACCCCAGGCAGGTTCAGACGGAGGTCAGGCAGGCTGCCTCGGCTGCCGTTTCAGCTGCAGCTGCCATGGCAACAGAAGCAGACAGGACAGACACCAGGGGCTTGTGTCGAATGTAGCACTCCACCAAATATCTCACTTCTCTTCTTCATTCCTTCCCTCTCTCCCTCCCTTTCTCTCTCTCTCTCTCTCTCTCTCTCTCTTTCTCTCTCTCTTCCTCTCTCTCTAACTCAAACAGGGCAGGAATGTGGACAAACATACACAAGCTCAGTATCATAGGAGTGCAAATGCCCCAAATGTGAAAGCTGATAATAAGAATCTTTGGCAGCTGTAATTTCGAGGACTTTGTGAAGAATTAAACTAGAAATCAAGGAATTCTTTGCTGGCCACAATGAGACTGTCGCCCACATCACACATAGGCACCAAACACCACAGCAGCTGACTTTTTCATAGAAAATGATCTCATCCTTTAACTACAGAGACAAGACAAGATAGATAGGCCGAGAGACAGATAGACAGACAGGCAGGCAGGCAGGCAGGCAGGCAGACAGACAGACAGACAGACAGACAGACAGATAGATAGATAGATAGATAGATAGATAGATAGATAGATAGATAGATAGATAGATAGATCTCCATCACTACAGAGAACACAGTTTAACTACTCCACAGCCCAATGCTGGGGGCTTTATAATATTTATGCCCGCATTCTATTTGTCACTGCTTTTCTATTGAGATTATACAACATACAAGTGTGCACCTTAAGGTGGCCGAATTTGTTGATGTGTAGGGGGCTGGTTGGATCTTTTAGACACATATCTATGCCCAAGAGTAGGTTCTGGAACACAAACCAGCTGTTGCTAGCTAGCGAGAAGTAGAAATCAGCTGAGGTCAGGAAGAGTTTGGCTTTTTGTTGTAGGCTGTCAAAGCGAAGGGGCACAAGGACAGGGTCAAAGCTGTGTTAAAGGCTGACCTTTCCTAGAGAGAACGACGAAGAGCAAGGGTTGTGCATGTGTATGAGAAGAGACGAGGGAGGGGGTCAAATAAAGGACAGTTTGGGGGAGTGGAGGCATGATGGTCCATTAGAAAGAAGCTGCACATCAGTTCGGGTGTACGCATGATGGAAGAGCTGGATAAAGAGTCTAAAGATCTTTCTCCTGTAAAATACTTACTGCAGTGAAATAGTAAAAGTAAGAGTGGAAAAGTAGCAGCTCAAAAAACTACATGTACTAAATAACTTAAAGAACTGCAGGTCCATCCAGCATCTATCAGCATAAGAACTGCAAATCGTTCAGCTCCATTTTGTCTTTTTGGGATCTTTTTGGCCTAAAATAAAATACTAAAGCTCCAAAGTGAGAGGAGGGATCAATAGTGAAGCAGAAGAGGAGCTGAACCAGCACAACGGAACAAAGTTAAATCCAGCAAAATAGAATTAGGAGGTAAAGTAAAGACTAAAAAGACACTGAGGAAAAAAACATTACTTTCTTTACTAATACACTTGAGCAGAAGTAAAAGTGTCTAATAGTTACAGCCAATATTAAAACACAAAAAGTATGTTTTTCTGATTTATATATTCAAGTGCCAATATTTTAGATCTTCTTCTTCTTCTTCCTCTTTCGGTTGCTGCCTTTAGGGGTCGCCACAGCGGATCATCTGCCTCCATCTTGCCCTATCCACTGCCTCCTCTACTTTTACACCAACCATCTCCATGTCCACCTTCACTACATCCATAAACCTTCTCTGAGGTCTACCTCTTCTCCTTCTGCCCGGCAGCTCCATCTCCAACATTCTTTGCCCAATATATCCACTATTCCTCCTCAACACATGTCCAAACCATCTCAACCTTGCCTCTCTGGCTTTATCTCCAAACTGCTCCACCTTCACTGTCCCTCTGATCTGCTCATTTCTAATCTTGTCCATCCTTGTTACTCCCAACGAAAATCTCAGCATCTTCATCTCCGCCACCTCCAACTCAGCCTCCTGTCTTTTAGACAGAGCCACAGTCTCCAAACCATACATCATAGCAGGACGCACTACTGTCTTGTAAACCTTCCCTTTCACTCTTGCTACTATCCTTCTGTCACACATCAGCCCTGACACCCATCTCCACCCACTCCATCCTGCCTGCACCCTCTTCTTCACCTCTTTTCTACACTGTCCATTGCTCTGGATAGTTGACCCAAGATATTTGAAGTCATCCACCTTTACGACCTCTACTCCTTGCATTTTCACCTTTCCACCTGCATCCCTCTCATTCACACACATGTATTCCGTCTTGTCTCTACTGACCTTCATTCCTCTCCTCTCCAGTGCAAAGCTCCACCTCTCCAGAATTTCTTCCACCTGCTCTCTACTCTCACCACAAATTACAATGTCATCTGCAAACATCATGGGCCATGACCTCATCTGTCAACCTTTCCATCACCATTGCAAACAAGAAGGGGCTCAAAGCTGATCCCTGATGTAACCCTACCTTCACCTTGAAACCATTTGTCACTCCAACTGCACACCTCACCACTGTCTCACTATCCTCATACATGTCCTGCACCACCCTAACATACTTTTCAGCTACAGCTGACTTCCTCATACAGTAATACAGTTCCTCTCTTGGCACCCTATCATATGCCTTCTCTAGATCCACAAAGACACAATGTAGCTCCTTCTGACCTTCTCTGTATTTCTCTACCAACACTCGCAATGCAAAGATTGCATCTGTGGTACTCTTTCTGGGCATGAAACCAAACTGCTGCTCACTGATCTGAACCTCTCACCTTAGCCTTGCTTCAACAACTCTTTCCCATACCTTCATGGTGTGGCTCATCAACTTTACACCTCTGTAGTTACTGCAGCTCTGCACATCACCCTTGTTCTTAAAAATGGGGACCAATACACTGCTTCTCCACTCCGTGGCATCCTCTCACTCTCCAGGATTTTGTTAAACAACCTGGTTAAAAAGTCCACTGCCTTCTCTCCTAAACATCTCCATACCTCCACAGGTATGTCATCTGGACCAACTGCCTTTCCATTCTTCGTCCTTTTTAAAGCTGCCCTCACTTCCACCTTACTAATTCTCTGCACTTCCTGATCCACTCTCTCTCCCCCCATTATCCTCCTCTCTCTCTCATTTTCCTCATTCATTAGTTCTTCAAAGTACTCCTTCCATCTACTCAACACTCTCTGTTCACTCACTAGTACATTTCCCTCTCTATCCTTTATCAGCCTAACCTGCTGTATATCCTTTCCAGCTCTATCTCTCTGTTTAGCCAAACGATACAAGTCCTTTACTCCTTCTTTACTGTCCAGCCTCTCATACAGCTCATCATAGGCCTGAGCCTTTGCCTTTGCCACCATTCTTTTCACTATGCGACTAGCCTCACAGTACTCCTGCCTACTTCCTTCATCTCTCTGGTTATCCCACTTTTTCTTAGCTGCCTTCTTCTTCTGAATACTCTCCTGGACTTCCTCATTCCACCACCAACTTTCCTTGTCTTCTTTCCTCTGACCAGACGAAACACCCAACACATTTTTGCCAGTTTCTCTCACGACCATAGCTCTATTTTCCCAGTCCTCAGGTAGCTCCTCACTGCCCCCAAGGGCCTGTTGCAATTTTTCCCTGAACTGCCTGCAACCATCCTCCTCCTTCAGCTTCCACTATCTAATCTTTGGCTCTGTCTTCACTCTCTTCCTCTTCTTTGTTTCTAATCTCATTCTACAGACAACCACCCTATGCTGCCTTGCTACACTTTCCCGTGGTACCATTTTACCAATCTCCAATCTCCTTTAGGTGGCATCTCCTGCTAAGGATATAATCCACCTGTATGCACCTCCCTCCACTCTTGTATGTCACCCTGTGTTCTTCCCTCTTTGAAAATACATGTTCACCACAGCCATTTCCATTCTCTTTGCAAAATCTACAACCATCTGACCTTCCGCATTTCTGTCTTTCATACCATACATACCCAGCACCTCTTTATCCCCTCTGTTCCCTTCACCAACATGTCCATTGAAGTCTGCACCAATCATTAATCTCTCCTCTCTAGGGACACCATCTACCACTTCATCCATCTTACTCCAAAATTCCTATTTCTCCTCTAACTGATAACCAACCTGTGGTGCATATGAACTGACTACATTCAAAATTACACCATCAACCTCCAACTTCAGGCTCATGATCCTGTCTGACACTCTCTTTACATCCAGAACACTTTTCACAAGCTGTTCCTTTAGGATTATCCCTACTCCATTTCTCTTCCTCTCTACACCATGATAGAACAGTTTGAATCCACCTCCAATGTTCCTGGCCTTGCTTCCTTTCCATCTGGTCTCCTGAACACACAGAATATCTACCTTCCTTCTCTCCATCATGTCTGCAAGCTTTCTACCATTACCAGTCATTGTCCCTATGTTCAGAATCCCTACTCTAACCTCCACACTCCTGCCTTTCCTTCTCTCTCGCTGCCTTCTAACCCGCCTTCCTCCTCTCCTCTTTGATGGTCTTCGACCTACAGTAGTCCAATTTCCACCGGCACCCTGCTGGTCAACAGCACCGGAGGCGGTTGTTGTTAACCCGGGCCTCGACCAATCCGGGATGGCAATCATATTTCTGATCCGCATGATAGTTTTGGCACAAGTTTTACACCGGATGCCCTTCCTGACGCAACCCTCACCATTGGGACCGGCACCAGAAGTACACAAAGTACACCCCTAATGGCTGGTTTAAATGCCAATATTTTAGATCAATACTCATAAATGTGATAAAAAAAGATAATTGGTCACATATGATTTCTTTACTTTGTTTTGTTCAATATTATAGGCTCTGCATTGATTGAGTGATTTAACAACTATCCTGCAACATCATCAAATTGATCTTATATCAATGTCAAAACATCCCAGGTCTGAATTTGTTATAGAGAGTAGGATGTTTGACTGCATGTTCCCCAAATTTCTGAGTGAAAACAATGAGCACACTTAAAAAGATCGTTCTTCAAGGGTTCTTTAGTGAAGAAAATTGTTCTGTATAGAACCATGAACACTCATAAGTAAAGGGTTCAAAGCATTCTTCAGATTGATAAAGACTGTGTTTTATATGTTTCTGTATAGAACCTTTTTGAAAATAGTTTAATATAGCACCAAAAAGGGTTCTTGTATTGTTACAGGCTTGACACTGTAATACTAGAAGAATCCTTTTGATGCCTTATAGGGGTCTTTGCAAAAAGGTTCTATATAGAATCATCTACACTTTCTCCACCAATCTAAAGAACCTTTTACTGATGCAAAAATCCCTTTAATCATGCAAAGGGTTCTATACGACCATGGTTCTTTACAGAGCCATTTTCTTTACTAAAGAACCCTTGAAGAACCATCATTTTAAGAGTGCAGGCTTGACATCCTAACACTAAATGAAATTTTTGGTGCGATATAGAAGCCTTTTCAAAAAGGTTCTCTACATAATCATCCACAGCACTTTCTCCATCATCAAAGGTTCTATTTAGAACCATTTTCTTTACTAAAAGAACCATTGAAGAACCATCTTTTGTAAGTGTGAATCCCTGTAACCAATACCCTGCTTAATAATAGATTAATAATAGATTAATGCCACTCCTTGCCCTCTCTTCGTCCTATGTGTGCCATACACTGAGCTTGTCATTAAGCATCCTCTGAAATTCCGGATAGAACTACACCTCCCAGAATGCAATGCGTGCCCGGAGTCTCTTTCGTTGCCGGAAAGCTACATCGAAGAATGATAAAGCATGATTGCTCGAGGTAAAGGATGATTTTTGTGTAACTGGGAACGAAAAAGGGACATCTGTTATCAGCGATGAGCTGTAAAAATACTTTTAAAAATGTACTCTAGCTCATTTTGCTCGTGGCTCTTCGAAATTAGTTTTATTAGCGAGCTAAATAAGCTAAACGAGTCTTCGTGTTAACAGCCATTTCTAGTTATCTCGGTTTGTAATGAAAACAGCTTAACTTTCTTCATTATGCAGTAGTTAGTTCAGTTTAGTGGTGCTGGCGAGGGAGTTGAAATGAAAATACCTCTCAAACGGCTTTATTCCAGTTTACTTGAACCGCTCAAGTGAAGTCAGCTTTTTAATCGCCAGCTTCTTGTTCGAATTTTCCCCTTCCACATTCAGTACTGCTCCATTTAAGGTGTAACGGGAAAATTCTAACAAAAAAGCTGACTTCAGCTTCAAGTTCTGCCTGTGTAAGTTACGAAACAAAGTTGTGTTCTTCATGTTGTTCTTTTAGTTTTATTAGGGCAGGACTTACTGAAATCGAAGGGAATTCAACCGTTTTTTCAAATTGTTCTGTATATTTCAGTGTGTGACTACATGACTACAACACAATAGACATTTTATTTATTTTCCAAGACCACCAGTCAACCTACATGTGTTTTCTGAGTTTCTGTATGTAATGTTGATGATGGCATATAGTGTAAAATCTGTTTTTCTTGGGACTGTTTTGTCATATAATGCCCTGCATGTATTCCTCCACCACGACAGATTAAAATACACTATATTGCCAGAAATATTCACTCACCCATTCAAATAATTGAATTCAGGAGTTCCAGTCACTTCCATGACCACAGTTGTATAAAACGAAGCACCTAGGCATGCAGACTACTTCTACAAACATTAGTGCAAGAATGGGTCGCTCTCAGGAGCTTGGTGAATTCCAGTGTAGTGCCATGACAGGATGCCAACTGTGCAAGTCCAGACGTGAAATTTCCTCGCTGCTAAATATTCCACAGTCAACTGTCAGTGGTACGTGGTCGGCCACGTAAAATGACAGAGTGGGGTCAGCGAAATGCTGAGGAGCATAGTGTGCAGAGGATGCCAACTTTCTGCAGAGTCAATTGCTGCAGACATCCAAACTTCATGTGTCCTTCAGATTAGCTCAAGAATAGCGCAGAGAGCTTCATGGAATGGGTTTCCATGGCCGAGCAGCTGCATCCAAGCCTTACATCACTAAGTGCAATGCAAGGCATCAAATGCAGTGGTGTAAAGTGCCGCCACTGGACTGTAGAGCAGTGGAGACGTGTTCTCTGGAGTGACAAATCGCACTTCTCTGTCCTACAATCCAATGGACTGGATTTGGTGATTGCTAGGAGAACGGTACTTGTCTGATTGCAGTGTGGCAAGTGTAAAGTTTGGTGGAGGGGGGATTATGGTGTAGGGTTGTTCTTCAGGAGTTGGGCTTGGCCGCTTAGTTCCAGTGAAAGGAGCTCTTAATGCTTCAGCAGACCAAGAGATTTTGGACAATTTCATGTTCTCAACTTTGTGGGAACAGTTTGGGGACAGCCCCTTCCTGTTCCAACATGACTGCGCACCAGTGTGCAAAGCATCATCCATAAAAACATGGATGAGCGAGTTTGGTGTGGAAGAACTTGACTGGCCTGCACAGAGTCCTGATCTCAACCCGACAGAATACCTTTGGGATGAATTAGAGTGGAGACAACAAGCCAGGCCATCTCGTCCAACATCAGTGACTGACCTCACAAATGCGCTTCTGGAGGAATGGTCAAAAATTCCCATAAACACACTTCTAAACCTTGTGGAAAGCCTTCCGAGAAGACCTGAAGCTGTTATAGCTGCAAAGGGTGGCCCTATTTATATTAAACCCTATGGACTAAGAATGGGATGGGATTTGGAAATATAGTGTGTCTGATGTTCTACTTTGCAACTGTATTTTTTAAAATAAAATTGATATTTACCTATGTTCTGACCATTCTGACCTCTAAATCAATATAAACCTCGTTATTGAACTTGGAAATTTGTCTGTTGTTAGCAGATATGCTGTATTCATTGCCTGAATCACTTTATCCAACAGTTTATTCACCAAGTTTATTTAACTTCAATACATCACAATAATCATCAATGCAGAGAATGATTGATTGTTTCATATTAAATATTTCCTTTTATATGCACCAGTAGGCTGGATAATGGAGATGCAGAGCAGGAGGGGAAAGTCCAAACAGCAGACCCCAGCACACTCAGGACTGCCACCTCGATGCCAGATGGCTTTTTCCAGAGCACCACTGCAGCAGCCTGCTTTCTTCAGGCTGAGCTGGAGCTCAATGCTCGTCTGCGAACTCTGACCTTTGGAGATCCAATACGATACACCTACAACCCACTGGAGTATGCATGGGACACACATCGCTGCTATGTGGAAACGTACTGCCACAGCGGCCAAAGCGTTCTCTTTCTGGGAATGAACCCGGGACCCTTCGGAATGGCCCAGACAGGGGTAAGAGGAACCCCTTAGGTGGGAAATATAATACCTATTGAAAATGATCCAGACTGCCCTTCTCATAAGTGGTATCAACTACTTTACCATGCACCCATGGCTGACAATGGTGCCATGGTTCAGTTTCTGAACTTGAATGAAATCTCAGGTCACATATCTATGGTCCATATTTTACTGACTAACATATTAATAAGCTACAGTGCTATATGAAAATGAAAGTGGTTTTCACTCTGGTATTTATCTGCCACATCTGTAGGCTGTGGTCGATTCCACAGACAGTGATTTTGATGGGTTTTCCTGTTGAGAAAACTTGTTCAAACATTTACTAGAGGCCAGTGGGCAGCTGCTGAATTCTGCTGAGTGTGTTTCTCTGTGAGTAGGTATGTTATAAATAAAAACATTTACTATCCTGAATTCTTTAGTCAAAGGTACTAAAAACTGCTAAAATCAGCAGTGATTTTGTATAATTTGTTCCATATCTAACAGGTAGGGTTAAGTGGTGTTATGGTCAGAAGGTGAACTGTGGTATTTATAAATGATAACAGTACTTCAAAATTATGAGTCATTCCACACCTGAATAGCTAAATATACACAGATTTTACATTTTTATATACACTTCAACACCAGCCTTTTGACTCTGCGCTCTTAGATATCCTGTACATGGGGATCATATTAGCTTCATTTAGCTGGAACCAAGCCTGTGCTGTGTGGCATATTTGGCCTGCTAACTAACCATTGTTAGCTTAGCCAAAGTGCTATAGTCACAAATGCCATAGAAAATGTTTGAGTTTGGCAAGCCCAACACCATTCAT